>NC_042494.1:131829444-131840135 GCF_005508785.2 Acyrthosiphon pisum
AAATTAAGTTTTCGTTTTGTCAAAAATGGTTTTGCGTAAAAATTCGCGTTTTTCCGTTATTTTTTTAAGGTTTTTCTGCCGCTTTTGAAAAGTATTGGGAAATTTTCACTTTTGACCCCCCAAAGTACCAACTAGATTCACTTTCCTTTCAGAAAAGGTACAGCTTTTGAAAATCGAAGCATTTTTACTGCTCCAAAAGTTGTCGTCAGACACAAAAAAAAAAAAAAAAAAACACACATCATTGTAAAATCAATACATTCATCACTTCGTTCAGAATCTAAAATTGAAAAATGAAAATGTCCGTAAACAGCTCAAAAAGAGTCAAAATATTTTCAAAATTGTATGGTGTATAGGAAATGCTAATATAAACATTCAGTATAATTTTCATGTATCTGCAGTTATTCGTTTTTGAATTACAACAAAATAAGGAAATCGCTACATGAGAAATCGAGTGAATATCCAATGTTGTAAAAATTTGAATTTCAAACGATCATAAAAATTTAATTTGACTTTCTTATAGATATTTTTTGTTTGATAAAGGTAGATAATCTTATAAGGAATCTTGTATTACATTTTCATATCTTAGATTTAAAAAGAAAAATTTTTATGAATTTCTAACTCAAAATAATTTGCAAATTTTCGTGATTTTTCCATATTTTGTCATTTTTTGAACTTTAAATGCTTATAAAAAAAAACTGTGACTAACGATTTTTAATATTTTTCATCTGCCTTTGAAACAATATACTAGGAGCCTTCTATTAAATTTTCAAGCTTTTTTATAGGGGCCGGAGTGGCGCAGTGGTCACACAGTTGACTTACGACTCACACAGTCATCGGTTCGATTCATAGCAAAGTGCAAAAAAAAAATGTGTGTGATTCTACGCAGTCACCATTTTCCTGTGCTGTCGTCCGATTGCGTCATCCGGTTTCCAACTAGGTCCCACAAAAAAAAAAAAAGCTTTTTTATCAACAAATAAAATTTTATTGATATTTTTAGAAAAAAAACTAAAAAAAAAATGAAAACTGACAATGTGCCGTAAAGAGCTCAAAATAAGTCAAAATATTTTGAAAATTTTATCGTGTAAGAAAATGGAAATGTAAACATTCAGTCAAATTTCATGTATCCACGGGTCTTTTTTTTTAAAGTTACACCAAAAACCAAAATCGATTTTTTCGAAACAGATTTTGCGTAAAAATTCCCGTTTTTCTTAAATTTTTCTTTTGTTTTTCCCGGCGCTTTTGAAAACTACTGGGAAATTTTTACTTTTGACTCCCCAAAGTACCAACTAGATTCACTTTCCTATCAGAAAAGGTACTGTTGAAGAAAATCCAAGCATTTTTACTGTCTAAAAGGTGATGACAGACACAAAAAAAAAATAAAAAATTAATAAAAAAATAAAAAATAAAAAAAAAACATACATCATTGTAAAATCAATACATTCATCGTTCCACTCAGAATCTAAAAATGTATATTATTATTTATATGACACCTAGACGAGTAGACGACCACCTTACAACTTAACAACTCGCCGCGCACGTGTCCGATACGAATCACAACGCGACGTTCGGTTTTCCCAGTGCATATTATTATTATTTCTTATTATTATTATTACTGCAATGTTGTGTCGTTGCAGCCGGTGGTCCGTAATGTGCACACGCGCGAGTGCATCGTCGGCGTGTTTTGCACTTACACTAATATGGTCTGTCTATTAAGACGCTATTTTTCCACGAAACCGCCCATGGTGGTGTACGCGATTTCGACCTCACAATATTATGTTTTCATACGATTATTACCCGATTCGTTGATTTGATCACTTGATTAATTTTCCTACCGCCTCCTCCCGATGTGACTTCGTTCTTCTACAATGTGTAAAAAAATATTATCGTCGACGCATATACAAAATTTATTATAAAATGAAACCTCACATTGTATTGCTATTAAAGTGCGTATAATATAATATTGTATGTTGCAGTGTTATGGCTGCCTGTTAAATTCCATCTTTCATAGTTTCATTAAAAAATAAGTTTTCTCTCCGTTGTAAATTCATAATTAGTTTGTTCGAGAGGTGCACGATAGTGTTTTTTTACATTTATTACATTAATTTGTTTTATACAAATAATGTTTACCAATCATTACTACTTGGCAATTAAAATTAACAAAAATTTACAAAAAATAAAACTCGTTTCATTATTACTATTATTATTATTATTATTATTATTATTAGTAGTAGTAGTAGTAGTAGTAGTAGTAGTAGTAGTAGTAGTAGTAGTAGTAGTAGTAGTAGTACATAAGACTGCTGACGGGTGTTCTAAATAAACAATCACGGCCCTTCACGGGTCTTACTTTAATTAAATGTTACGTCCACGGGTTTGTTATTTACATTTATTTGTATTTCCTTAGTATTACGTTCGTACTTCGTATTATTTAATATTATTTTAAGTGAAAGAAACAACAACTAATGTGAAACGCGTTTATTTCATTCACAACGTCTTATTCTCTATATTTTACATTTTAGCTGCAGTGCAACAGACTAAATGGTTTTCACAAGGACGACTTGTCATGAGTTTTGCTCTGAATAATTTGTCAAACTCAAGTACTGCACCTATTTTTGTCATAGTATTATACCTGGTGTCGTAGTTTTAAGAATACGTACTACGTAGGCATATTCAAATTTTTCCACTAGCTACTTTTACTATATTATAATATTATATTAATATTTAACGATATTCACCAACTCGATTCGCAGGTTCAACATAATATTTTACCATTCTAAATGAGTTTTATTAAATTACAATGAATTCTGTTGAAAACTTTTATTAAAATGATATTACACGATTCGTTTATTATTACTGAGCACCATCACGAGTGACTCAGTGGGACCCAGTAGTGTCTTTTTTTGTGAAATAAAGTTAAATAAATAGATTAATAGAACTATCGTATACTTCAACGAAAATAATACATTTAAAATGCCAGGTTATATTTTATTAGTAAAATTTCAATATTTATGGTTAATATCTTATTAGACAATGTATGTATAATTTGTTTTAGCATTTTAGGTTTAATGTACAAAGTACATTTTAAATTCAAATAAAATGGTATGCAATAAGTCACCATTACTCATTTAGAAAGACATAATTTGACCACTCATTACGTATTCGTATTTTCAATACCGATTAACAAACAAACACCGTCTCTGCAGGTGGAATATTATGATAATGGCGCTGTCAAAATAGAAGAAATGCTAGGCCCACGTGTATTCCGTTTTTCCGATTTAAAATTTGTAATTTAAATGTTGTATAACATTACGTAGACTTATCATATTAATATCGCGAGCGCTACTTACGTATTCGTATAACTAAAAATGACGATGCTTCACGTGTCCACTCATGCAGACTGTAAAGAGATGCGTGTTCTTTTTTTTTAAATAATTTTTATTAATGTATTATTATATACTATTGTACTTTTTGTTCTAACGTCGTCCGACTCTTTGTTTTCGCAAACTGTTTTCTTTGTTGTGAAGTCGCAGAGAGCTAATAAAACTAATGAGAGACCTAGCTAGAGAGAATCGTCGTCGTTTGTTATTTGTACATAATATAAATGCGTGCCGTCTGTATCTACACGACGGAACGTCGTGCCCGCCAAGAGAAGTAGGTCAGAAATGTCCGGTCGATTGAGCTCTAGTGTTGCTGCTCTGCTGCATTCAGTGCATCACGTAATCTGTATTTGATAGAAATTAATTTTCAGTATCTATAATACGTGTATATAGTGCACGGAGGATACCTATATATAATATATCTAATTTAGCCTATCGACCGAAGGCAGCCCGCGATTATTTCACTGCGGCGGCGGCGGTGATGTTATGTATACGCCCGTCCATCCTCACAACTATACACACAGTCGTGGTGGCCGAGTTTCTTCCAAGTCATATTATTATTTTTCTTATTTTCTGTCCATAAAAACCGACAATAGCGTGAAAAAAAACGAAGACTGCGTGTACTGTATAATATATTGTTATAATGCCGCATAGTGGTATATAGTTATTTAAGTCCCATCGAAGGTTGAGATTTATGGGTTAGGCCTTCGCTGTTGGAGCCGGTGGGTGGGTTGTTGCAACCCGGAAAATCGTTGCGCGCATTTCTTGGCTCGAGTTCAACCGCCGTCGTCGTACGAGCGTTTTTTTTTATGATGTTTTGTGTATACCTATTACTCGACTGAGGGGTCAGCCAAAATTGGCAACACTTAAACATTTTAAACTATCGAGACAGGTGCACTCGTTTTGCAAAAAATCTCCTCAAAAGTCCAAATCTTAAAAATATTATGCCCTCGATAATATGATTCGCATTTGAACAATAATATTATTATATTTCGTGGACCGTGGGAGATGGAAAAATAAAAAGTAACATAGGTACCTATTATCTAGAGTTCTATTTTTCAATTCATTGGGTGTCACGTTTATAGCTCAGTATCACAGTGGAAGTTTAAAACGCAGTCATATACGCTTTATCAAACATAAAGAAATTAACAATTATTGATTTTCTTTACTGCCGAAATAATATTATTTAAACGATTATTATTATCATTTAACTGGGCGTCAAACTATTGATTTATGTTATTATATATAGTTACTACTTATTATGTACCTAGTTAATCAATAATCAATATTATAATGTTTATTTAAATTTAAATAGGTATTTGATACTCAGTATAAGGTCTATGATGGTACCCTAAGTATTATTGTTACTTTAATGCCAGTGATATTTGTATTTTAAATATCATTTAAATAGTGTTATTAACTAATAATTATTAGTTATAAAATAATTAATAGTTATAGATTTTAATAATGGTAATATTGTTTGTATATAAAATATAAATAAATGAAAGTGTAAAAAAGAAAAATAAGCATATGAAATTGCAAATTAGTTTAAGAATAAAGAAATATCAATACAATTTTTTTTTATTATCATAAATAGAAATTAATTTACCGGTTTTTAATATTCAATGGTTATTTATTATAATTTATAATAATTATCATTATAATATAATGTGTTTATTTAGTATCAACTATACCTACCATTTACCACGCATATTACTGAATACCACTGATGTGAAAAAATAATAATACAATAATTATTATGGTTTTTAAGACCTTCAAACACTTCTCGGAACTTAATAGGATTATAGTCTTATTGTTTTAAAGTTTAAACAATAAATGGTGGGAATATTTGATTTACAAATATACAATACATTTTCAAGTCACTTTTAGGCTTGGTTAGCAATGGCTTAACAATAATAACATTATGCCCTTTAAAATATTACGAAAAAAAAACGTAATAATAAATAATGATAATCATAATAAATGTAATTAGCCAATATAAACATGGTGTATTACAACGGATTTATCCCTCGGTATATGAAGTAGGTAATTTGCGTCCTTTCTTGCACTCGTTGATTTTATGCAATGTATAGTAGGTTTACGCTATGATTATAAAAACATTATACCTTAATCATATTATACCATCATTAGGCATTATTATTATTCCATATTTATTAAGATGTTTTTATTAATTTTTTTTTTTTTTGATATACCTAGAGGCTTCCGCATATTATTATGTGGTGATAATTATTCAATTTAAATATCGCCAGAGGCTACCGATATATTTACGCTAACCTAATCAATGTGTTGTGCTATGTATGTTGTAGTATTGTATGTATGGAACAAAAATCCATAAAACTCATTTACTATAGGTATACCCCAGTTGGCGAATAAATAAATTGAATATTGGTTTGCTAAAATTGTGGGTCACGCTGATAAACCGTTTTCGCTTTTCGGTATTTGATGACGATTTACCGTTTAAAAATATTTTGTGCGACATGCGTCAACATTTCAATTATGGCGTGTACCGTGTAGTGTGTACTATGAAATTATGAAAAAATACGTTGTAGGTAGTTGTGTGCTTCAGTAAGAATACTTGTGTGTAATTATTTAGGTGATGTGTTCAAAGAATCCTTTTGTAAAATAAAACAAAAATATAAAAATATATAAATCTTTGTCAAGGTTACTTTTGTTGTTATTCTCTTCAATTATCTTGTGTTTCTCTCTATACAATAATTATTATATTTAATCATTCATGTATACTATTGTATTGTTGGTCGATCTCGATGTATTTATTATTGAATATATTTTATGTTCTTATAGAATATAATATATTCTTATATTTTGTATTTAATTGAAAGATAATAACGAAAAGCAGTAATATTCTTATCGAAATCTTTTCATTGACATGATTTGAATTATAATAAATTTGTGATTGACAACAGCAATCTAAAAATAAATTACCTATGAAATTAGAGTAAAATTATTGATGGAATCGTTCAAAATTGTATATTAACAGATAAAATAGGTTGTCAGTAGTTACAAACATACATAATGCATAGTATTTTGTAACGTAATAAATAATTTATTAATATTTTAATTTTCCGATATTTTTTTCCTACCTTTTCTTGTTTTATGCTGTGTAGTGTAACTAACTAATTTACTTATTTTAACATTTTATTGATTATTATTTTTATTTTGTCACTTTGCACAAATTATACATTAATACTCATTACTTATTAGTATTCTATAGTTAAAACTGTTGAGTCTAGACTTATTCACTAAATGCACTTGTATTTAATAACAATATGTAAATATAATACTACTAAAGTTGGAAAAAATTCTTTTTTTTCAAACCCTGTGAGTTAAAAACACTTGACAATTGTCTACTTAATGCTTATATCCCCTTTTTTGATTACCATTAAAATTTTAAAATGCTTATGCGCATAAAAATACTATAGAATCGTTGTTGATAACCAACCCTTGTATGGCCGAAAATAATCGATCGAATGTCGTACTATAACTATAACAGTTATAATCTACATATTATAGTAACTATATTATAGTTCCTATATATATTGTACAAAAGTAAAAAATCGCGAAGTATAAAATATAAAGTAAATTATTTTTATACATACCCAAACCGTTCAGTGTAATTTTTACAATTTTTATCTATTCGTTGGTTTAAGAAAATTTACTGCACCTATTCGTAACATTGTGGTGGTAGGTGGTGTAAAAGTATATAAATGTGTAATTAGTAAGTATAACCTTCAGACACTAGAAACAATCGCAACTCGTATGTTGTTTTATGTTTATGCTATATGCTATATATTATTCAATTTATTCGTATGCAATATGTACAATATTATAATATAATATATTATTATTTATAATATATTATACAATATGATTTTATGCAAAAAAAAATAATGTTTCACGTAGATTATTTCAAAATTGTCCACAACCGCAGTAGGTGGTGTGGTAGCGACGTTATAATGATATTATTGCTCTACGGTAATGTTTATTATATCGGTTAGATTTACGGATTTACCTGCGCACTGCAATTTGTTATTTAAGTTTCCCAATATTTATATGACCGCGTGGCGCGTGCATAATATATTATTATAATAACATAATTTATATTGTATTATACACACTGCACAGACGTGTTGCGGTTAACATTGTCCACTAGGCAGTAGGTATAGTTTTATCTGTGAGTCGGCAATGCGTGAATCTACAGCGATACATAGCATCTACAGTTTATTTGGTTACACAGTTAGTAGTTACGCCTTACTAGTTACTAGTTACTACTGCAGTAGCACGTATTCTAAATAATGTAAATAACAACAACGACAACTAAAAAGCCTGGGTTCATGGTACAACTTTTAGCGAAAAAACTAGTATTGATTATATTTTTTGCAATCAATTCATTGCCTAAAAAAATATTGGCGAGGAGTAACGCAATTCAAAAAATATAATGGAAAATTGATCATCAGGGTATATTTTCATATAACCTGTGGTAATACTTGATTTTATTTTAAATTATTGGATGAAATTGTTCATAATAAGCTTAATCCTATACAACAGTATTTTATTAGTTAACTAAATAATGGTTCTAATTTATATTATATTGTAATGATTAAAAATAATACTGAATACAATGTAAATATTTAAAATATTAAAATAAATAAATAATGCTCAGACTTACTAGATAATATTTTTATTGTTATTGTTATTACTTATTATACTTAAAGGAAAATTGAATTTGTTCTTTATACTTCTTTCTAAGGAAAACTGTGCCATTGGCTTAGAGGAAAATGGAAACAACTATAATAATAAAATATAGCATAAATAAATAAACCTTACGTCTCTACCCACTGCGACTGCGTGTGTCGTAAGTCGTTATGACTAAACGGCGAGCTAAATGCTGGTTCGATTCGTGATGAATTTATTTCTGTTTGGTCGGTGAATATAAATATTGCAGCACGCGACCACATAGTGCATGTTGTGTGTGTGTGTGTGTGTGTGTGTGTGTTTGCTTGTTTGCTTGTTGCGACTAGAAATAGAGAACAAAAAGGTACATAATATAATAATTATATTTATAGCCGGACTATAATTAGCGAACTTGTATTGTCATATTTATTACCACCACTACTAGGTACACACACGATGGTATACCGCTTGTCCTTGGCAGCGACAACCACTTTCCGTGGTTAAATTTTTACGCACACAAGTATGACTTCTGTAGAGAAAAAATACATTGCGCATTCAATATGCTTAAGTAAAATTGTTCCACCGTTTGTGTTTGTTAAATGTAATAATATTAGTATATTACAAACCGTTCGGTTATTTGTCCGTTTTCCGCTTAAAGACATTAAAATAATATGATACTACTGCTGCGCCGGCCGGTACCATCTTTCTCGGTCACGATCTCGAAACGCTAAACATCTAATTCGACTCTATGACGACGATTCGATAAAAGGTTCACATTTTTTATTCTTACACATCGCCACCGATGTATATTACAGTGCATTATTTGTTTTATATATTATAAAAGTAAGTGCTATTAAAATATATAAACTTATAAATCGTCATGACGTTCGCGTCTACGCCCGCTCGCTTGTACTGTATTCAAAACTGCTCGAAATCCGTATTTGGATATCGGAGTATAAAACTATAAAATAATATATAATATTACTACTATTATTATTATTGTGTGAATGGTGAATCGCATACGATTTGTATCAAAACACTTTTTCTATAGGTACACTGTCTCACCATTACTACACACACCTATGCGTTATACAATGTTTTATACTATAGTAACGCGTTTATACTTTTACAAACGAAATATTATAATATATTATAATACAGTTTTTTAGATCGATTAGTCGTTGAATTGGAAACCGGGTTAACGCATAAGGTATACACCGCGGCGTGCGCATGCGGTTGTACGATAAAATAGTTACGTAAGTCTGGAATGGATGATACACAATATTATGTTTAATGTATATTGTATATTCTATTCTATTCTATATTATTTTTCTATACCATATCATAGTCGTGTGTGTGTGTGTTTGTTATCGACGTTATGAGAATGGGACAAACGGACGCGCCTTCCTCGCATAATATGCCACAGCACAACATAGATCGTTGATCGTTTTGAATGCGTAGGTACAGATACCGTTTTCGTTTCGCTTGTCATTTTGTTTATTTAACATGTCACATATGAACGAAAAACTAGATTAATTCACGTGTTGCGCACAGTCACATACCAAAACGGAGCCCTACGACAATATCATGTTATATTACTAATATTCTTCGTCGGTTTTCATTCGGCTCCTCGATTTTAATTGTTCTTGTGCACTTTTTAAATTTTTTTTTATAGAGGACTTTCAATATGCTCACGTCGATGCGTATCATACTCGTTAATATTAATTAATTTTTCGTGACAATAACACTCGGGTCGTGTCAACGCCCGGCAGTCGTCTCGGTCCGCTCCAATTACAGAAGATCTTCTCGCCGTTCTCGTTTTTTCGTATTCAATATAATATAATATACGTGTGACGTGTATATATACATAATACATCATACATGTCGAATGCGACGTCTCTCAATTATGTCTCCGAGAAACCACGTTTCTAAACAAATGCAGTTGCTAATGTTGTTCAACAACACTTCAATTAATATAACAATATGACCATTATAGTCTATATATGTGTAAGTGCTACGTTTAGTAATCATATTCATTTTTACAATGATATGGTATGATATGCATTAGAGATATAGTGTCAGGGCACAGTCAGAATTTAAGTCATGTCTGAAAATCAGAATTTGTGCTCAGGCTGCAGGTTATACAGATTTTTCTGTTTGAAATTGCACAGGCCAACTAAAATACAAAATATTTGGGAGCACACATAATGGTATATAACGAATAGAATTACGAAATTGATAAAAGTATTTTCAGCCGAAACTTAAAATCTGTACCGATTTATAAAATCGTATATTATATAGATTTAGATATCGGTTACATTATAACTGTTGGAAATATTTGACCATAAAAAAAAATACGGATTTCCCAGCTAACCGTTCCAAGCATTATAATTTATAATATTTAAGTAAGTCCCGTATCGCGGAGAGACCGTGACACATCAATATATTTAAGTGTGGATTTTCGACATTAAGAGGACGTTATACGGGCATTTGTTGTCTCCATCTTAGAAATGCGTAACATGGCACATTTTACGATATGCAAATCACGTTTAACTCTGGTAGTTAAAAAATTAGAGTGAATTTACCTCTTATAAAATTTAAAGG
>NC_042494.1:131840379-131866831 GCF_005508785.2 Acyrthosiphon pisum
CACTCTAATTTTTGAACTAACTGAGTTAAACGTGATCTGCGAATAGCAAAATTTGCTATGTTACGCAATGTAAGATGGAAACAACAAATGTCGGTGTAACGTCCTTTTAATCTATTACAATTTCAATTTAAAAGGATGCTACGCCCGCATGTGTCTATTATATCTTACAAATACACAAAATACAATATTTGCGTTCAATTTTATAATTTTGTGTTGTTAGCTTTAAATTATCAGTATGAATGTATTGTTCTATGACCAGAATTGAAGGTAAGAACACTAAATCCGTGTTCTTTAGTTGGTTTTTTACGATATTTTAACTTTGAACAATTTACGAGTACCTATGTAAAATATAAAAATTCTCATTACTCGTTTAAAAATTAAAATATCGTATGTAGTATATTGTGTACAGATAGACATTAGATACTCGCGATTTTATTTTCTCGAGCAAACATACTCGGAATAGAACTGCTGCAGGCTGCACCCTGAATTATTTTAGGTATACGTGTCGCCGCCCGCATCACATTCTAATCGTTATACTATTATTATTATACGTCTCGATTTCCTGTGCATCAAAAACCTCACTCGTCCTCCACACCCCGCCACAACAACGTACATTGGCCTGCACCATCCCCTCGAGGCATTCCGGTCAATTAAATCTGTTCGCCATCCCACAACCCTGCAGCCCGCAGGTCAAAATGCGCAGCCAGCCCGCTGAAATGGTATTCGTCGACTCGTCGTGTATATTACACTGTATGATATACCTACTATTATAATATATAGAATGTACAGTAAAAATGTATAATAATATAATGCTATTAAATAAGAGGACTGCGCGACAGATGGTTGGTCCACCGAATACTCTGCAGCGACGCACACGAGGAGGAGTACCTCTTCGTCATCTCTCTCGATCACTCGCACTGCTCTGATGCCGCCGGTCCTTTGTGTTATTTTATATGAGTACGTTGTATATATTGGGTAGCCGGGTAGGTATATTATAGTCGTACGCGTTTTCGTCTCGGAATTCCAACTTTTATTACCCCGCAGAATGTCTCGCCGGTCGGTCGGTGCGCATCTTGTTTGCATTTAGAGTTTTGTGGACCCATGAAAATACCTCCTCCGCGACGAGTGACGACGACGACATTCCACCGCGCGTGCCTAAGTTTGGGGGTGCACGTTGCAATAATCGCCAATGACGTCAGTAGTTTTTGGCCATCACTTTTATTAATTTTTTTATTTTTATTTGAGTTAATTCATAATTGTGTCGACATACTTAATATTTTTACAATGTTACGGCAATATTTCAACAATATTATATACATATAATTATAGGATATAGTTATAATAATTAGGCTGTGAATTTAATGCATGGAAAAACCTTGAAAAATGTATATAAAATCTAGATAAAAGCAGTATAAAATACACAATAAAACCCAAATCTGCTCTAATAAACCTTATAAATGCATTACAATCTCAAAATATAATTCAGTATAAAATGCCCTATAAGGTATACTAAAGAATAAAAGATAATTAATAAAATATTATTATTATCAATTAAATACGCAGTACTTATATAATATACAAAACGTGTATAATATTTATGAAGAACATTGAAAAATTATTCACAAAATGTGTGTAAAAAGTTTACAAAATGAAAATTAATTTCATTAGTACCTAATTTAAACTTAGTAATTATGAAGCTATGTCTTGCAGCAGTATGTTAAAAATTAGGTATTTATTTTTCTCCAAATTCACTCCCTAGTTTTAATATTTATACACTTTACTATAATGGATAGCTGGAGGTACCTTATAAAAGAAACCGGCAATTTTAATAATTTTCATTTGGGATTCTACAGGCAGCAGCCCGTATAATATAGTAGTAGAGAGCATTTCATCTACTGGCTTGAGCTAGCTATGGTGAACCTATATGATAATAAAGGGTATAGGATTTTCATTCTTGTGCATCCTGTGCATACATAAAATGCCAAAATTCGTCCAGAAAGATATTATTGTGCATTTGTGCGTAATAATGATATTGGTAATTTATTTGTGTTATTATAAGTTATATACGTATACCTAGCTATAGATATGTACTGTGGAAAGTTAATATTTATTAACTATAAACGCTGGCTCACTGCGGGGAATAGATGGATTTTTCCAGGCCAATGATATTTTAAATTTGAATACACGGGTAAACTGGTTGTTTACGTATATACTACCTAGTGACGACAACGACACCTTTGCACGATTTTGATTCGTCTTCAGTAGTACGTATTACATTATTGTGCATATTTATAATACTTGCACGTATATACTTCAATATTATTATATATGGGCTAGCCGGTTAGGTTAGTCATCAGTTTACGGTCTTCGACGATCGATATAATGCGTTTTATATATTTTCACGAATTCAAAAATATCTACTTGGATAATATAACATAGCTTATAGTTAGTGCAATATAAAGTTACACCGTGTGCGTCGATTTTCAATATTGGCAATTATTGGCATGCGCAGAAAAACTCCTTGTATTTTGAGGTGGAAAAATAATATAAAAACGAGGGCCCATTTAGTGACAACTGCAGTGACAACGTTCCAAAATGTGAATTATTGTAATAGGTCAAATATTGTACGCGTAAGAGGTAAATTTTTTTTTTTTATCGCTGACGTATTTAGGTTTTTTTTGAGACGGACGTCTTTCGTTACGACCTGCGCGGCGCCGACGACGGTCAAGTCGGATATTCTTTTGGCGTTTAAACAACGTTGGTGTGTCATATTATATTATTATTCACATAGAACATGAGACGACCATGAGTGCAATAATAGTAATAACAATGCGTAATTCTCGGTGACATACGCATAATTTCGTTTACGGGAGGGGGGGTAAACCCCTAAACCGGGGTCGATATGCTACTTATATAAATACATCTGTGAGTTTGTGACCTATAGGCTATAGTAGAATTTACTCAAAGAAAAATATTATAATTAACTCTTATTAATTATTATATTTAAAATATCAGTAGGTACAAACACCGTGTTGGTAATTTTACGTTAAGCTTTTAAATTAATTTAAATTTGTATATTACTTTTATATGCATAAAAAAATATTTTGATAATAATTTGTATATTATTAATATAATTCACATTATAGCAGAGCTTTTTCTTATATGCATAATACGGTGGAACCTCTCTAATATGTACACCATAAGGGAATATAATATATTAAATAATATTATTATATATTAAATGATGTCCGTAAATAGAGGTTTCACTGTATATCCTTGTAAATTGTATATATACATATTATGTTACCTACCTACTGTTTTTTTCTCTATAATATATCAACATTATAATATTATAATCATATTAGTTCCCAAATACCTATCTAACCATATTAATAATAATAAAATATTAGAAATAATGTTTTTTTTTGTTTACTGAGAGATTTTAATACCTACTTAATGAAAAATAAATCAACGATTAATACATACATTGCATTTACTTAGGTAGGTGGTATTTATACATTCGATTATACTTAATAGAATTAAAATGTAAAACGAATTAAATTTGTTTGTAAAAAAATGCAAGTACAATAAAAATATCAATAACTAGTATATTAACTACTATGGCCCGACTATAGGTACTTGACTATTTGTAATAAAGGAAAATAAATAAAGGTAATGTACTTACAGTGTACATATGTGCATAGTTGTATATTATAACTGAATGGCTCAATGGTGTATAATCCGTATACCATATATGTATTATAATTATACACTAAAAATCACTTATACAATATAAAGGATTTATAATACTTGATTATAATTTATAACCATAAATGTCCACTATATCAACGAAGTTCTATTACAATATGAATTTACATTATAATGTATAGGCTTTCGCTTAAATAATTTACTATTATGCGTTTGTTTAGTGCTTGTGTTACTGACGTTGATACTTACTGTTTGTATTCAAGACCTTAGACCTACCGATTCGTGCTGATTTTTTCCGCTGTCCCAAGATATTGTTTGCGCCATGTGTTTGCCACTGTTTAATAATAATTGATAAATATATCCATTAGTGACTATTACCTAATAGAAAACCTCAAATACCATTTCCTATAATATCGTTTACGTTTACGTCGAGAACTTTCTGACGTTTTGTCGTACCTATAGGTATATTACGTTTATATAACATTTTGAAACAATATATATCAGTGTATCACAACGTCACAAATTTATGACCTATTCAAATATGTTATTTAAATGTAATACGATGATAAAAACATAACTATACGCGTGTTTGTGTGAAATTTTTGAGTTTTGAATATCACCATAAATTTCCATATGCCGAGGTCTGTCTTCGTATAATTTTTTACTTTCGGTATCGAAATTTCAATATGATGTATATATATAAAGGTGCTATTGCGAATGGTTATTTAAATTAAGGCTCAACGAGCAGATATATCACGTGCTGTATATATAATATATATATATATACCTGCACGGCTACACATATATAGTAGTATTATAAGAACCTTAACATATTTTTACATATTTTATTTGTAATTCGGAAAAATATACACGATGGATTTCTCAACATATTCTTACGTAACAGTGTCAACGTCGATCTCTTCTATATTTATCAGGTGACACGTTTTCCGGCAACCGTTTTTTATTTAATTTTTTTATTCTTATTATTCTCAATTTCAAACTTCCGCCGAATTTTCAAAATGTATTATTCATAAATCGGCGGTACTTCCGATAACGCCATTGAAGTCGTCGAATACAACGCGCAGGAGAGAATTGATGATGAATTATTCATAATATAATATATATTATATGTAGGCACACATTTCAATCGGAGATTCGCGTGGTGTACAATAATTAGCAGTCATACACGGCACTGCTCCAGTGGCGATTCGTCGTCGGCCGTCCTTCTTATCTGCAGCGCTCGCAAAAAAAAAACAACTAAAAACGTGCAACACATTTTAACCTACTGCATTGTGAACGATCACAAACGCGCGTCTGCTAACTAATTCCAACTTGGTCCGTACCGCAGTAAATCAACGTATACATTTTAGAAGCTACATTTTTTATTCTATAGCAACGATAGTAGTATAGGTAGGTAAAAGTTTAGTTTTTCTAGTTTTCGTTTATTAGTGAATAGTGATGCGTAGAAGGCCCTCAATTAATTTCTGGTAACGCCCGCGGTATAGGTATAATAATATATAATATTATAATGAGGCCATTGTTCACTGCATAATCGACGAAAATTTCGAACCATTTTCCTGCGCCGCACGTGTCATTTATGTAAACAAAATTCCTAAAAAAAAAAAAAAAACGTATTATATTTCTTTGTTATTAAAATATTATCATCTCTTAATATTATATTGCATAAATAATAATTAAGTGTATGATATTTTTTTCGACGTCATTCTCGACAACGTTGTACTCACGATTTTTTTCTTCTTGTTCGCAGTGGATTGTGATGATAGGCCTAGAAGGAGGCGCGCGGAACGGAGGCACCACCTCCACTAGTACGGCGCGTCAACATGCGGCCCAAGCGATGGACTACTACAACAGCAACGTGTTGCGGGCCCGCACCAACGCCGGCCTGTCATCGGCCCGCGGACAGCCGCAGAGGACCGTTCAGGATCCGTTGTACCGGAGCAACTCCAGTCTGGAGCTCACACACCACTCGGACTACCACCACCATAACCACCATCACCACCATCAGCAGCAGCAACAACACCATCAACAACGTGGCGTCGCTGCCGGTCACCACTTTGGCGGCAGCACGGCGTACGTCGACTCCCGGGCCGCGGCCACCGATCGGCCGATGGTCAGCCCACTGTTAAAACGAGAATACGGCAGTCACGGTTCCATTGATGTTATATCTTCGGACAGGAATTCGGCCGGCCGGGCGTCTGCCGGTGAGAATTTCTTCGCGCTGCTTCAGGACTACCGGCCCACCGTGTTGGACATGATCGATGGAAACAGTGAGTTGTTGTTTACTCTGTCCGCCCCTCGACGTCAAGCTAGGATTTTAAGTCCATTGGGCCCCGGAACTCTTGACAGGGCTTAGTGGTGGGCCTCTTACAACTCTCAAACTTTTCGACCCTTTTCACTTCAAAAACAATAACTTCATGTTTTACAGTTGTATAATATAATATAGACAATCCAAATTAATGGTTTTAATTTGTTTTTCGTGTGTTATTAAACTACTAAGTATTGATATCAACAAAATAAAAACTACGGCACAGATGTATGTCTGTTCGATGTATAGCGTGAGAATTTGGTAAAATTACTGTAAATTATGTAAGTATTCGTAACTTCGTTAGTTTGTCCCGCGAGAAACTGTTTTCCTATATAATCTCCAATGGGTCCACTTTTAAGGTATTTTGAATTAGTATTTAAATATAATTAAGATCGAGCAATTGTTCTCAAAAGTCATTAGAATTGCCTATACCAAACCCCTTAAATAGCAGATCTGAGGACTTGGAAGTGGTGATTTTCTGTTATAACTTATAACACACGCAATAACAGACGAGCAACAAGTATCGATGATTGATCTAGCGAAGCGATAAGAATTCTGATAACGGATTTGAATTTGTCTTCCTGAGATTGACTTCCCACATTCTTGATTTTTTAATGTCAACTTATTAAAAAATATAAGTATAAATATTTTTTAATATAATTTTTTAGGACTTAATAGGGGATAAAATCAAAATTGTGGGAAAGTCAATCTAGTAGACTTAACGAAAAATTCAAATCTGTTTTCTGCAGAAATCGATCGCTCCCTATAATTGATCAATCGAAACCCTAGAAATAGAACCATAGATAATAATATATACATGAATAGGACATCCCTATGCCTATTATATACGGTATACTGTGAGCAAAGAGTCTATTCACTTTTGTTGGTTATATGCAGTTATGGATATTAGTGACGATAAAGACAATTTTTTATCAATCCTATATCTGCCAATTTTTTAGTTAAATATTTTACTTTAATATTATTGACTATCGCTATTACCACATCTTGAATACATGTAACATCTTTGGTGACTAATATGTCCCATCCATGTATAATGTATATATTATTATCTATGAATAGAACACGTCTAAATCCCCATGTTACACGTTGTATAGGTAATATAAAGATATTATACAATAATATAATATAATACAAAGACAGAAATCTCCAATATTCCATAATTTCCTTAATCGTTGTATAGGTATTGTCATCGGATATCAATTTATTATGATAATTTATAATTTAGTAATTTTTCTTGCAATGTGAAAATTTTTATTTAATTTTTTGAAATTGATAATAACTGAGATCGTGTCCCCTGGAACCCCCAACCACCATAAACCGGACTTGCTCATATCGCGTTCAGACGTTCAATCTCCTCGCATGCGTATAACTAAACATTTTGTTGCCATCGGTTCTCTAATAGTCACTGAAAGCTATATTTTTACTGACGTTACAAAACATCACCGTCGCTCACGTAATTTTGTGTCGTTTCCGCGTACAGGTAACAACCGAGAATTCGGGTACCGAGAGTTGCCGGTCGACACGCCGCCCGACGATCGGATTACGGCGTCCATGACGATGAGCAACGGCGGCACCGGTGCAAGTGCCACTGACAAGACGACCACGTCGCCCCAGGGAGCTAACTCCAGCAGCCCAAAGCTGAGGCTCAAGTTTCACAAGTTCTGGGGAGCCAACAATAAGTTCTCCAGGACCACAGACGATGCGGCCGCTGGCGGCCTTCCGGGTGCTCCCGTTTCCAGCGCGCAGGCGGCCGGTGTCGGATGCACAGATTTCACGGGTGACGAGCGACAGAAGCGACGGGGCTTCGCCCATTACGACGTCCAGTCGCTGACGGCCACGGTGGGCCTGCCATCGAGGCTGCAGAACATGTTGTCCAGGCGGCGGAACACAGCCACGGGTGCTTCGGCCGCATCCATGCTGGCCGCCCGATCGTCCACGCCAGACAGCGGTGACGAAGATCTCGGCGACGGAAAACACAACAATCTACTGGACAGGTAAACCCACATTAAATCGAATAAAACTTGTATTAAACGATGTACCACGTTGTCGTTGTTTGTTGTTGCTGTATCGTAGTGTGGTATAGTATTATAACGAGACGAAAGTAATAGAACACACACATTTTTTTTTTTGAAAACCCTTGCGCGTAAAAAATAACCACATCAGACTGCGCAGTTGAGAAAGTAAATTTATACCAAATTTAATTTGTGACCTCCATCCCCATCCCAAAATGTTTAAATAATAATAACATTTTCAGATAAAATTTGTCAAAAAATAATTTTCATCTCACCTTCAAAAAAAAAAATTAAATATGGATCGCCACTGCGCCACTGTTATATTATACCTTGAATTAGTATTTATTTATAATTATTAGATATATAATTTAAAATTTTAATTATTTTCAAATTACATTATAATATTATGTTTTTCTTTCCTCTAAATATGATTTTGTACTTGACGATAGTTGTCCGTTCTTTCGAAACGAACTCGGTGGTGAGGTTGAACGAGAAGTGAGCCTGACGCAGAGGACCCAAGCCGGTCAGATATCCACACTGAACAACGGCAAATTGTACCATAGGCCGCGTATGGCCTACGGTATATCAGTCCTCGAGTTTCAATCTGGAGAGACGCACTGGACCGACAGCATCTGCCCCGAAAACTATTCAAGACTGATCGAGACCACCGACGAGGGAGATTTATACTATCGTTCATTCTTTTTCGGTCAAGGTAACATACATAATATTATACACTATTAATAATAGCCAATAGGTTATAATATAGTATAATACATTATACTCAACAAATCCTAATTCTGTACTCATTTTTTTGGTACCCAACCAATAAAAATGAGTAGCCCATTTTATATAGCAGGTACTTGTTACTTGGTAGGAATTATCATCGATTTAACTTTATATTTATTCATAGTATAACCAATGGTACAGTGTAGTGTATGAACCATTCTCATACATAGGTTTTGACTGTTTTGAATTTTTGCAACAAATTCTTTATTACTTTCAAATTTTCAATGTTTTAAATATATGCTAAACGTTGTTGGTTTGGGATAAAAAAATCCTAATATGTTTGCTAAATTAAACATAGTATTTACTACCTATGTCGTTTAATGGCGATTCTCTTGGTCTTGGATTGATTGAAAATGTTTCACCACCTGATATACAGAGAACAAAATACTACTAGTTTTTAAAAAAAATGAACAATCCAAACTTTTTTTAGAAGAAAATGTTTTTAATTGTTTTGATTATAAAAATGTATGGAATGAAAAAAATTGAATTTCACCAAACACCAATAATAAATATATGCGTTTAAAGAGTGGTTGGATGAATGCATTCTAATTATATATACGTATATCATATTTTTAGTGTGTAAACAGACAAAAATGTTTCTATCTATAGAACTTTTAAAAATTTCCTTAAAGTCGGTTTTCAAGTTGTGTTTATAATTTATGATGCCTACATTAATATAGCATTTATATATTAGTATGTTAATATGTTCATTGGATATTTCCGATGACAAATTTTTTGAAAAAATTGAAAAAATGAGAACTTTTTCTTCCTAATTTATCAACTTGAAATCATATTTTATTCATGTATATATTATTATATTATAGGTTTTAACTTTTTAGTTCTCTTTTTTAAGTACCTACCTGCCAAAAACTAACTATGCATGGTTATAATTTATTACAATATTATGAACATTTATGACAAAATCTGCAAAAATATTGACATCTTATTATTAGATACTGATAATTTTCACGGAATAAATTAAATATTTAATTCGGTACTAATGATTTTAAGCAGTTGAAATTGTTGTTTATGTGCATTACATCTAAAATAATTTTAAAATATTAGCAACAAAAAATTGATTTTTTAAATATCTTTTTTTTAGAACACCAGAATTGGTTTGGAATGGATGAGACGTTGGGACCTGTTGCTATCAGCTTAAAAAGAGAAAGAGTTGAAACTGATTTAACATCAAATGGTTGTAGTTCTAATCCGTTGGTTATGTTTAGATACCGGATTATCATCCGAACAAGCGAAGTAAGTACATTTCAATAATAGTGATAGTGATAAATAAATATATGTTTTTAAGTTAAAATTATTTTACATCATTCATTTAATTTTTAGTTGCAAACTCTTCGTGGTTCTATTCTCGAAGATGCTATTCCTAATATCAAAATGTCAAGCAGTTCTAAAAACATCAATACAAAAGATGTCTTAGAATATATTGTTCCAGAAATTCCTCTTCCAAGGTAAAATTAATTTATCATTGAAATTATTGATGAATGCATTATGATCATAAACTAAATGTCAAACATGAATTTGTAGTTTAAGGTTGGGTGTGTCGAGTAACAGAGTTGAAGAACTACTGCTAGGTCTGGATGAACAAGGCATTTCTCATACCTACAAAGTTGGAGTAATGTATTGTCGTGCTGGACAATTTACTGAAGAACACATGTACAACAATGAAGAAGCGGGCTTACCATTTTATCAGTTCATGGACAGTATTGCTCAAAGAGTACGCCTAAAGGGTTTTAACAAATACAGAGCAGGATTAGATAACAAGAGTGAGTTTCTACTGCAAAATATAATTTATACTAATATTACTTTCTTGACATTATAATATAATATAATATTATGTTTTATATATTGTAGCTGACTCCACTGGACTTTATTCATTCTACAGTCAATTTCAAAACTGTGAAATCATGTTCCATGTATCTACCATGTTGCCATTTACTCCGAACAACAGGCAACAGGTATATTAATTTACTTTTTCTAGTCAAAAATCAAAACATACATGATACATAACAATTCAATATAATAAGTTATTTTTTTTATTTTTTTCAGCTTCTTCGAAAGCGTCACATAGGAAATGATATTGTTACAATTGTGTTTCAAGAACCTGGAGCTCAGCCATTTTCTCCAAAAAATATCCGTTCTCAATTTCAACACGTATTCATTGTAGTCAGAGTTATAAATCCATGTACAGAAAATACTCAATATAGGTAATAAACTAATAACTAATGACTTTTAAATGAACATTTAATATTTTAAAGTAAGTTAATTTTTTTAATGTATGTCAATCACAATTTTAGTGTCGCAGTAACGAGATCTAAAGAAGTTGAAATGTTTGGTCCTCCAATTCCCTCAGAAGCAGTGTTTAAAAAATCCAAAGAATTTAGTGACTTCTTATTAGCTAAAAGTATATATACAAGATTACCTCACAATTTTGTTTTAAAATATTATTATAATATTAATTACTTTATAGTTATAAATGCTGAGAATGCTGCTCATCGATCCGAAAAGTTTGCTACGATGGCAACTCGTACAAGGCAAGCGTATTTGAAAGACTTAACCTTAAATCATTCATCAAACACTACTATTGAACCAGTGCAGAAATTTTGTAAGTTAATTGTAATCTTTGATGCAAAAAATATAGAGTTTTAATTAAATTAATATTTTCTTGTTAACAGCAATGCTGTCATTTAGCAGTAAGAAAAAAGAGAGGTGGCGGCCAAGATTTCAGCCAGACGCGTCCCAAAGAGGTGCTATTTGTTGGCAAGTAGTGTTAGAAGAAGGCAATGGAGTTATTGGTGGACACTGTCTTCTGGCCATATCATCAGACTCCATGGTGCTCGTAGAAGAAAATAATCATGACATATTATTAGTTATACCTTGCAAGTCTATATTGGGCTGGACAACTCAAACTAATAGGTATGTGTTTGGTGTGATAAATTATTAATATTTTGAAAATATAACACTTTATATTTTTTTTTACAGCTTAAGAATATATTACCACGAGGGAGAATGTGTTACTTTACATATGCATGAAGGTTGCAGTGACGGTGATAGAGATGAACTAATGGAAGTTGTAGTTAGATTACGAGCAGTAACGCAGGGTTCTGTTGCCCAGGAACTATCGTTACACCGTAATTCTTTAGGTCAATTAGGATTTCACGTTCAACCTGATGGTCTGGTTACGCAAGTGGAAAAATCTGGCCTTGCATGGGAAGCTGGTCTCAGGCAAAACTCCAGACTCATAGAGGTATGATGATATTACCTATTGACAGTTTATAATGTATTTTATTAATTAATGTACAATCATAGATATGCAAGGTAGCCGTTGCCACACTCACACATGATCAAATGGTGGATTTATTGAAGACTAGTGTTCTTGTCACGGTCACTGTAATACCACCTTTTACGGATGGTTCACCTAGAAGGTATGTAACATAAAATATTATGCAAACTTGTGAAACTATTAATTACATTATCTTTCAGAGGTTGTCATATTCAAAATTGTTCCTATCGCACTGACAACAATAGTTCTCCAAAAGGATACGAGAGTGAGTATGAAAATGTTTCTGGTATTTCAGCTGTAACTAGTCCTAGAAAACAAACAGCTTTGCAACAACCAGTTACAGGAAATCATCGAAAAATGTATGTAGTAATTAATGCAAATAGGATATTTTGAATTTTATCGACTTACAGTTCTTAATTTTGTGATAGGTATGAACGCAGCCTGTCACCACCAAGATCTAGTAATAGTTCAGGTTATGGTACAATGGGAAGTAATAAATCCTACACAACACCTATGGATTCTCGATTTCCCCAAAATCCTGAGGTATGTTATAAATACTATGTATGTTCGAATAGGTTATTTATATTGGTTATTATATAATATTTCTCAGGGTACATTGACGAGTTCGTCAAGTGGCCATTCGTCTGATGATCGTTGGTATGATCTGTTAGAAGTTCCATTAGAAGATCCTCCGCCTGTCCCCACAAGATTGACACCAACGTCAACCAAAACTCATTCTAAAGTGCATGCAAGCAATTCATTACCATTGTCTACTATGAATAATTCATTTTCTGTGTATTCGGATCCTCGGAGTAGTAAAAGTGTTGCTGCTCAAAAGTATGATTATGCGAATAAGTCTTCTGACCATAATAATGATCTCCATAGACAATTTGACGAACGCTCAGAACAACCCCGAAGATCAACAAAACGATTAGTTAAGGTTAGTAATAACAATACACATAAATAATGAGTATTTTTGTATTTTATTTTACTTTTTTTATTTTGCAGGCAACAAGTGGCCCTGAATTAGAAAATACAAATGGTTTGATTGACACCAATCATTTTAAAAAGAATTTGAGCAATGGTAACATACCAGAAACATTGAATGAAAGAATCCTAGCAGCTAGTGAAGGTAATTGTAACATTATACATAATTTAAATTATATTGTTTGCTAAATACTAATTAAAAAGGTATAATTGATTTTTTTTTTTTCTTTAAAAGATGATGTTTCTACAATTGGAAGCAGTAGTACTGGCTCACCCCATAGTCATCGTAAAAGTTTGAAGAACAATGGCAGTCGAAACCAAAGTCCTCGATCTGGATTGGATCGAGGTGAACCAAGACTAAGACCGGGTATCTCTGGACGCAATTCAAATGCAAGTAGTAGACTCAGTGGCAATATGAGTACATTACAAGAAGATCTGATGAAATTAATAGATCCTGACTATAATTTAGATTCATCATTCATCGTAAGTTCTGCCAATTTCACCTACATAGCTAGTATAGAAACATTGTAAATAAAAAAATGTTTTTAAACAGGATACAAACACCACAATAAATAAGAATCCATCCAGAGAGAATGTATCAAATGTAGAGCAGGGTCAAGTTATTCTTACCAAAGCGCGTCCTGCCACTGTGATATCTAGTGCACCGAGTCCAGCTCTGAGTGAAATGAAACCACTGAATCAAGTTGAAAGGTATTAAAACTATTTATAATTATTAACAATACAATCAAAGTATTAAAGATAATTTCATTAATATATTTTGAATAAATAAAATATGATCCCTGCATTGATTAAAGTTATCTATTTTTCTAGTGTTGCTGATTTGCCATTACCAGACACTCCGATTGACCGAATGAATTGGAAAATTCTTGTTGATACAGCTACTGAAGCGTTACGTAAAGTATCAGCTGGTGCTCAAATCAAAGAACCAGAGACTACTACTATTAATGAAAATAAAGATCAAAGTTGGAGTGGCATGAATGGTAGTTGTACCATATTAAATTCTTCTAGTACGAACAAGTAAATATTTTTCTATTTTCTATTGAACAATATTTTACCAAGTATCGAAGCAGTTTGTTTAACTAAAAATGTGTATTTATTAGAACAAACATGAGTCCAGGTGATTTGGAAATGATGTTGCGAAGTGAAATGGAAATGCGAATGGAATTGCAAAACGAGGTGAAACATTTGAGAGAAGAAAACCGCCGATTACAAGATGAATCTAACAGTGCTGCACAGCAACTTAAACATTTCACACACTGGTTTTTTCAAAACATCGATAAACACCCTGACTGAAAGTAACAGTTGTTTATATATTTTTTTTTTTATTATTATTATATTTTTTTTATATATTATTAATATATTACATTATTATATTATGTATTATATGTCTATAAATGTTTTACTAAAAGAAATGTGTGCTGCTCATAGTCACTGTTGTTTCGTGTCGTTACAATTTAACTTCTTGTATATTTTTGAATTAGTTGAGTACATTATTTTAAGTTATTATTTTATATTCAAGGTAAATGCTATTTATTTTTTACTAACACATTACATTGCCAAAAGACTGTCTTTTATGTTAATTAATAATTTTAGATTAACTAGGTTTACATAGTTATTATTATGTTTTTGTAAACTTGTTTGTCGGTATATTATTCGGAGTTAATATGTTTTACCAAAATTATCGGTCTAAACAATCAAAACAATAATTATTATATAATGTTTGTCGTTTGTTTAGTTGAATAAACGCAAATAATTGTATGTTTCTACTTTGCAAGTAAACGACTAACAGTATTATTATTATTAGTTACTTATTATTGTTTCGTTTAGAGGCGTTGAAAATGTACTGTTAATGAAAGACACAAAATATATATCAGTACCTACCAATATGACTTACTCATAGATAATAGCTATCTAACTATTAAGTTGTTATACTAATTTTTTTTTGTATCTTTTATCATTACATAATTATATCATATTACAATTGCTACTTTTAATATGTATTATGTATTATTATTTTTATGATTATTTTGTTACACGTACAACAGTATCATTAATTAATGAATCATATAATTGTTTATTTATTTTTTTAAATGAACATTTTTATTATTGTGCCTTTTGATGAACACCAAGTGTGAGTATTGACACATTGTATTATTATTAAAATAATATTGTTATTGAATTTAATATTGTTAAGAAAGTGAAACATTATAGTTGTTTATATAATATTTAATTATTTTTTTGTAAACTTAGTAATTATTATAATTATTATTTTGTCGTTTTTGATGCACATAAGCACATGGTCTTAGAACAGTGATACTTACTTAGATGTTTTAATTAATATATGTGTTCATTCAAGATATACACCATATTATGTATGTTATTACATTGTTGGGCAATTTGCTTAAAGTATAATTTTTTCTGTTCAATTGTATACATTAAATAGTTTATGAAATTAAATACAGGTCATTTTCAAACAACATTTTTGTCTGGATATGTCGTGTTTGTGCTTATTTTTTAAATAATGATAACTTATGACTTGATGTAATAATAATATCAATTTTAATATCAATTACACCTGGTAACAAAATATGTTAGTTTCTGCAAACTAATCATAAAATCTCAGTATGATCATGAAGTATTTTACGCCTTTTGATTGTCCAACTAATTTACCCTATAGATATGAATGGGTTGCCGAAAATGGACACTAAACTAAAATGTTACATTAAAATATAAAATCTGTTTCTATTTGATGTCGAGGAGGAATTGAATTTTTGAAAACTGTCTATCTAACATAACCAGTGCCTGGTTCATAAAAAAAAATATTTGGGGGGGGGGGAGGTCATATTAATCTTCATCTTGTAATTATCGATGATAGATATAAATAAATATACAACTACTAGTTTTCGGTGGGGGGAGGGAGATATGAACCCCAAAATCTTCCCTGTAACTCCAACTAAAATGTTTTGAAAAATATATATGTATTTTGTAATATTAAAAAATACTACATCAAATATAAGTTAATTAATTGATAATAATTGTAAAACCGATAGTTCCCACTAATCTCACAATTTAAAAATGTCAAATGTACATATTATTATGAACAAACTGGTTAAAAAATATAAAATAAGATAAATCTGAGAAAATTACAGCCGTCAAACATTGGATAGCAATGTGGATGTATGGCAAAAAAAATAGATACAAAGATAAAAGGGTGAAAATAAGGCGAATAAAGATGGAAGTATTGGCAAAATAAAATATATTAAAAGTTAGGAAAACATTGATATCGGAGCATTTTAGGGATAGTTTTTAAGTTTATTAAAAACTTAAAGTATTACTTAGGTCTTTGGAGATCTTGAAATACTATCATGATTTAAGAGTTATGACTATATTTAGTGAGTTTTATGCTAAAATCTTAGACCATAATATTAATAGGTATATAATAGTTTATTGTATAATAGGATTGCTCATTTGGTTTACTCGTGTGTAGACGAGCAGGCAAAAAAGTGGCACAAATTTTTTTGGGAGGATTAAAGCCCTCTTCCCCTTATAATATATTCTAATTTCTAAGAATTATATATTATGCTTGGTAAGTACTAAGTAGGTACTAACTTTTGTAGTTTTCTAATGGGGGACTCTTCAAGTCTCCCAAAGCCTATTTGTGTCAATGGTAATGAATGGTCTACACTCGGAGTCCCTACACTATAGAGCCTACAGCAAATTAATGTAAAATTAAATTGTTCAGTGATCATAATTAATAATATGAATATCTTCTCTACGTCATCGTGGTATACAATCTGTTGTAAATATTCTGTGTTAGTACTGTTAGTATAGAAGATAATATAATATATTTAATCGTGGTACCTACCTCCAACCATAGAACAATAACTTTATTCATGTTCATTTACATTTTGATTTTTAATAATAATCATTAATTAATTTCATTTAATTTATCATTAATTATTATTTATTTAATTAATTTATCATTAATCATTATGTAGGTATCCATAACCATAAGATAATATAAAAATAAATGCAGGGGCTTCAGCCTTCAGCACCCCCAGTTTATTAATTGAAATTTGAAATTGTTGCGCCCCTGAATATTAGATAATATTAATATATTTATCATAATATTTTTATATTTAATTATTCGTGATTAAAATGATTGTTAATTTGTTTATCACTTTTTTATAGTTTTTATTTTATACCGATAACACATTATCTCTTATCACATTATGCTTGTGAATTGTAAAACTAAATATTTAAAATTTGTTGCCGTAATTCTGGCCTCCTCACATTCAACATGGCTAAGGTATTTGGAGTTTTTAACACTATAAGGAACAACTGGAAGAAGTCTGTGTTCTTCACTGCTGTCCTGTCATACGGTGCCAATTTCGCCAACGAAAAATATGAGTGAGTCCCAAATAATTTCAGTACTTACCGATCTTTTTCGAATAGGTATTAATCTATTAATCTACAATTTTCGTTGAGGTGATGTGAAAAGTAGATTTATTCATTATTCATGTTACACTCAGTTAAAGAGTTCCTACCTATATATATCTGATTTCATAGTTTGTCGCTCACCGGCGACTATCTCGTCAGTACTTTGATTAATTAAGGACGTTTTGGTTAACCATAAGCTGGATGTAAAAAAAAAAATCTATGTTATTCCATACAACATAACCTTTATTGCAATAACATAACTCTTTTATTCTACAGTGTTTGATATTTGATATAATATACTAAAATTTAAGTTTTAATATTTTTTTAGGACTCACATGTTTATGTCTCAATGCTGTAGAACTGTTTCGGCTTATGGAGATATGCCATTAGCAGTCGACAAAAAGCCAAAAAAAGTAACAGTTATATTAAATCCAGCAGCTAACAAAAGGTATATCTTATTTCAATTTGTAAAACTATTTTGTTCTTAACATAATTATTATTCTCATTTGGTTTTATATTGTATTTAGAAACTCTAAATCAGATTTTGAAAAATATTGTGCTCCTCTATTATATTTGGCTGGTTACTCAGTTACAGTCCTCACAACAGAACGAGAGGGCGGTGCTAGAAGTTTGGTAGAAAATTTAATCGGTGAAACAGATGCTCTTATTGTAGCTGGAGGTGACGGCACTCTATCAGAGGTATTTTGAAAATTATTATTACTTTCCCAATATAACCATATTTAATTAAAAAAAAGGTGAAAGTGATATTTCAAATAAAATGCAAAGTGTCATTGCGCGTAGTCTCAACAACCCTTTATCTAATTAATATTTTTAAAAATTATTTCTTTGTTAAAGAACATTAATATTTCTCTACCTACCTGAATTTTTTTCTAAACAGAAAAACGTACAAGCTTAATATAAGTCATACCTAACTATTTAATAATGTGAAATATTGATACCAAGTAGCCTTACAAATTGGGCATCCCATATTCTTAAATTATATAAAACCAAAATATTTAATTTAAAATGTTTTAACTAGGTTAAACATGGTGATTGTTTCATAATTTACCAATATCTTAGGAAGTATATGAAATTAAAAAATTAATTTATTAATGAACACCCTACTTAACTATTTCATAAACAAAACATTTGAGCGATTGAACTCATTAAAATAACAACCAGCCAAATAATACTGAAATTTAAAAATATTACTACATTTATTTACATTGATTAATCATTTTACATGGTATATGTATACAAATATAAACATGATGTCCCCCATAATTTTGAGGAGGAGGCACGAGATTTTTGAAAATTAACAGAGTGGATATGGAATAAAAATTTTGGGTCTAAGAACATAAGTCTCTTCTAAGTTATAACTTATCCAAAAAAAAATGTCCTTTGGTATATTTTCAAGACTATAATCAAACACCTATTCGTGAAAGTTCAAAGAGTTTATTTGCAATTAATAAAATTGAATCAATAATTGTATTATTTTGTTGTAGGTAGTAACTGGATTGTTAAGACGTTTAAAGGGGGATACATCTCTCACAGAACATTTACCAATCGGAATTTTACCTCTTGGACGTACAAACAATGTTGCTCGACAATTGTTACAACCCCAAGATGACAATCACGTGCATTTTCTTACCAACGCAACAATGGCTATTATAAATGAGGTTAATTCTGCTCATCCTGTTGTAAAAATTGAAAATTTGGAGGTTAATTAGTTTTTGATCTAATTTAAATTATGTAAATTTAAACTTATCTCAATTTTAACAATTATTATATAGAGTCCAAATCCCGAAAAATGTGTCTATGCTTTAAATAGTATTGAATGGGGTGCATTGAGAGAGGCCAAAGTGACCCGTGATCAATATTGGTATTTTGGTAAACTGAGAAATGTTGCCGCTTTTGTGTTTGGCAACCAATTTCTCCAATACACAGTGGATGCCGACTTAGAATACAGTCCTCCATGCTCTGGTTGCAGCAACTGCTATAAAAAATTAACCACTACCATCAACAAATCGTCAAGTTTATTTTCCTGGATAAGTTGGGTTTTTTCATTTAAAAGAAATTCTGGTGAGTACCCAATGCTAATAAGTAGTATCAAAATATTTATTAGCAAATTTTAAAAATGTTTATTGTTGTACTTACAGGTGGTACAGATTATTCAAAAATAATAAATCCCGAATGCAGTAATTATTCAAAAGTTCCAATCAGAACTTTTAATGTCAATATTAATTTAGATGTCAAACAGACACCAGTTTTAAGAATAAATGTTGGCCCAGAAAATATTTCTTACTCTGAATTTGTGAAAGAAGGTTATTTAAAATTTAGAGATGAAAATAGTAAAATTCCAAATTCCATTATAGAAGCTAAAGATGTGACAGTAACACCTCATATTGATGATGTATTACCAATATTTAATTAATTTACTATAACTGTATATATAGTGTTAGTTATGCTTTAGTTACATTTGTATGTGTTTTTTAGGAAATTAAATGGCTGTCAATTGATAATGAGGATTACGAAGTTAAGCCAATGAAATTGTCATTATTACCAAACGCGGTATATTTATTCAAGCCTGACAATCCAATGAGTCAAAATCAATCTCAAAATAAAAGCGATCAAGAATCAAGTTTGTCATTAGATAAGTTTAGAAATCAAATTGGTTTAAAACAATTTGTTTAATTAAATGTTATTAGTGTGGACTGAAATATATACGTACACTTATTGTGTACATCATCTGGTACAGTTATTTGATTATTAAATTTGTAAAACTAGGCACATAAATTCAGATATATTATAAAACTTTTTGTTATTATTCGTTAATAAAAGAATTTTTTAATCTAAAAAAAATACAAAGAAATAAAAAAATTACTAGTCAGCTATAATGTTAGTACAATTTTATTTTTAGAATTAACTGTCCCAATAGCTGAAGAAAAGTTTTATGTTATTTGGTTATGCCATTATGTGATTAATTAATTGTAAAATGTAGCTTTTCGATAATTATTATACACTATAGAGTATGTTCCATATCATACTTAGTATCTCTGTGGCCAATCAATATATAATTTTAAAATCTGTTTTTATAGTTATAAGTATAAAAGTTCTGATCAATAGCGTTAGAGTCAAATTTTTATCAACTACCAAGGCAGCTATTATTTTGATCATATTTTTAAAGCAGTTTTAAAAAAAAAAAAAATTAAAATTGAGTGAAAATCGATTAAGTTAAAACAAATTAAGTTTTTGACTTTGTAAGAATAAAAGTTATATTAGCAAAACACAAATCACATGATTTAATCAATCACAGATTTTTTTATGACAATGTATTTAATAGCTATTTTGTTTTACATTTAAAAAATGATTCATACGTTCACAGTACATGATGACAACAATTTGGTAAAATGTTACTCTCAAAATAATGAAAGTTACAGACAAGCTGCGAAGCTATGTATTTGAGTATCCAGATCGTCCAAAACCATCGCTCAATGTTATATATCAATAATATTAAATAGGTAAAATTGAGTTATCCTCAAGTTATAATGTTGCAAATACATTTTGATAAGGCTACACTAATAATTAAATATTTACAAATTGTCATATAAAAAAAAGGTGGGTAAGTGGATGTCGCTCTGTTGTACAGTAGGTTACAAGTGGGTCACTGTATAATGGATAGTATTAAATTTGAATTCAATGATATAATATCACTGTATAAGAAAAATGATTCTGAGCGGAGACGGTTTGTCAGTCTAGGTATTAGACATACCTATTATAGGTATACTTATCTATAGTATTAAAAAAAAAGTGACCTATAATAGATATTAATAATAAATTCCAAATTAATCGTAACACAATATCCATCAGGTAACGCGTTATACATCAACAAAACAAACCGTGGTACTATCATAGATATAATATAATAGTATACTTTAGAAGTTTTAAGTATAACCATAAATAATATTATACAATCATTACAATCACAACAAAATAACTAAAATAGTTATTCCAGGTTTTAGATTCTGAGTGGAACGATGAATGTAGGTATTGATTTTACAATGATGTGTGTTTTTTTTTTTTTTTTTTTATTTTTTTTTGTGTCTGTCATCACCTTTTAGGACAGTAAAACTGCTTCGATTTTCTTCAACAGTAACTTTTATGATTGGAAAGTGAATCTAGTTGGTACTTTGGGGGGTCAAAAGTAAAAATTTCCCAGTACTTTTCAAAAGCGACGTGAAAAACAAAAGAAAAATTAAGGAAAAACGGGAATTTTAATTTTTTTGGTTTTTGGTGTAACTCTAAAACAAATGACCGTAGATATATGAAATTTTCACAGGTTGTTTATATTTGCATTTTCTATACACGATAAAATTTTGAAAATATTTTGATTTATTTTGAGCTCTTTACGGACATTTTCATTTTCCATTTTTTTTTAGTTTTTTTTCTAAAAATATCAATAAAATTTTATTTGTTGGATAAAAAAGCTTGAAAATTTAATAGAAGGCTCCTAGTATACTGTTTCAAAGGCAGATGAAAAATATTAAAAATCGTTAGTCACAGTTTTTTTTTATAAGCATTTAAAGTTCAAAAAATTACAAAATATGGAAAAATCACGAAAATTTGCAAATTATTTCGAGTTAGAAATTCATAAAAATTTTTCTTTTTAAATCTAAGATATGAAAATGTTTTACAACTTGTACATTTTTTTAATACCATAGATAAGTATATAATATTTCTTATACCTATAGACCGACATACCGTCTCCGCTCAGAATCGTTTTTCTTATACAATGATATTATATCATTGAATTCAAATTTAATACCATCCATTATACAGTGGCCCACTTGTAACCTACTGTACAGCATAGCGACATCCACTTGCCCACCTTTTTTAAATTTATATTTACAATGTATGTCAATTAATTATTATCGGATTCGACGTGTTATCAACAAAATACCTAATGTCCAAATCTAATCTAATAACTATAAATAAGTAATAATCAAACTAATCAATAAATTTCGATGAACATTTTACGGAAAATTTTAAAAATAAAAATAAAACTATGACATAAGCCAAGGGGGGGGGGGTCCGGACCCGGGGTACCCCCCCTGAGTTCGCCACTGGCCCAAAGGAAAATTACTGATTGGCGTTGTTTGATATACGCGGCAAGTTGTATTGAATTTCCGCTAACAAATATTTTCACATAAATATCATATTTTTGCGGAATAGCAGAATGGACAATAGTGGAACCAGTGGCGTCATTTGGGGGGGGGGGGCAGGGTGTGCAATGGCACCACTAACTTAAAAAATGTTAACAATTGGTCTGCCATTAATACTCCAATGCGCCGTCATAATTGACTTATACATGTTTTCATATATAGGTAATATAAAATATATATATTTTAAGTTTGGTTTTGTATATGTACAGTAATGACATTAGCTGGTTGCTTTAACTGCTTATAAGCTTTTAATTCTTTGAATTGCTAGCTATTTAAAAGTTGCATTAGTCGTTATGAGTTTCAATTAGAATTATAAAAGGGAAGGAAAGAATATTTACATAGGTTTGCATAGGTTTCCTACATTTATATATATATAAATTATAAATATATATTTTTTTTAATGGCCTGGTGAAATGTCAAAATTGGCCTGCCTAAAAGTTTGCACACCCAGAAAAAAAACTGAAATGACGCCCCTGACTGGAACCTGTAGAGTTTCAATAAGTTCATTTTTTTGCCATCCTAATACCGTGTTGTATGGAAAATTGATTCGATTTAATGGATTAATTATGGGTCACTAAATCTTGTTAAAGGGATCATTAGCTCACTTTTAATTTGTTAAATGTTTAGTGAAACCAGGCGGCCGGCATAAAAGTATTAAGAGAGTAGGTACCTAATTTTTGTTAAAACGTGGATTGAGTGACCCCTAACATAGGACAAATAGAGTATCACGATAAAGTAAACTTGACTTAATAATAAGTAAGTTTACTTCATCTCGATTAGATTACTCTTTCCACATATACACCCGTATTAATATATTTTAGGGCCGCATGGCGCACAGCATATACAGCCCATAGAGTATGGTCATCACTCATTCACTAGTGCAAATGTGCGACAGCTGATAAGTCCCTAGTCTCTACTCACGTCGTACACAGTTGTGTTGGAACCAGGGGTACGAAACTCTGTGAATTGGCCGAATCGGGCGATTGTAACCTTGAACCATAGACCTTAGTATAAGGTCTATGCCTTGAACACGGTCTCCAGGGGGGCGTGGCATATGTAATCTATGATAAAAGTAAACAGTGGAAACAACCCGACCCCGCGCAGAATACCCTACCTATTAGGCGGAAACGGTTTTTCAATACGGGTATAACATCATGTCAGTGTTACGGAAACAGTTTCATTGTTCGGACTTCAGATCATAGGTAAACACTTCACCCATCAGCTGATCGAGTTTCGCTTCTATATTGTTCTATGGTTGGAACTTGATGACGTAGTGTAGGTGTGAGCCGTTAACCCCCCCCCCCCCCCAAAAAAAAAAAAAAAAATGTGTTGATAATGTCATAAAAATGTAATATTCAGTTATTTCAGTATTCTAATAAATGTCACTCAGGTCTCAGGATCAGTAGGCAGTAGTACCTAGTGTGCAATGTGTAATATCGGGTAAATTATTATTAGCACAACCCCTTCTGACAAAAATCCCCTGTGATGTTGTGCGCTTCTGAGTACTGACTATACGTATTATAAATATATAATTTTAAAGTAGGTACCTAAATTTAATTTAAATAAATTCTTTATTCTTTAAGAAGTTTCAGCAGCTTTTTCTCAATTCCCCAATTCCCCGTAGATGATAGCAGATGCCAGATAGGTTATACTCAATAAATAATGTGAATAGAAACTTAATCTGAACGTTTTTTTTTTAAATTTAATTTTTCCTAAATTTGTGTATGCTTTCTAACTTGAAAACAATATTGGTTTTTGTGTTATGTTATGGCTATAGAATAGTAGATAACTGATAAAGGTAATGGAAATATTATATTATTAGATAACGACATATTGTGCAACTGTGCAAGTACGTGAACTTCAGTTTAAATGTCTTCAAATGACCTCGCCAGAATGTAGCGGTCCCATGGTGTAATGGTTAGCACTCTGGACTCTGAATCCAGCGATCCGAGTTCAAATCTCGGTGGGACCTTGTACTTTTTTGCATTTTTTACATTCATATTTAATTTCTATTTGGCTTTCACTTACAACCTATATAGTAGTACCATTGATTATACATAGTAATAATTATACATAGTATATAGTAGTACTTACGACTATTAGTTTCTCGTGATATATGTAATATGTTGTTACCGGGTTATCTGTCTGGACTACAAAATACAATAATCTATATAACAATAATCCACATAACCATTGATTATAGAATTATTCTATAATCAATGCTACTACCAACCATAGATAATGTCGTCTTTCTCTCTTTACGTTTTCTCTTCCCCAAAAAAGCACACGGCCCTATATGGAACTGGTATGTCCTATCCATGCTTATATTATCTAATATCTATGCTACCAACATATTGAGTAATCGAGTAATTAAAAAGCGCCCTCATACACGCATTACTAATTGCCTAGTAGTATAAAGTCTGTAACGGATTACATAATGATTATCATTATTATTCCAATTCAATTTATTGACTTGCTTTACTTTTAAAGTTTTTTTTCATAAATCAATTGAAATAAATTTCATTCTCATCAAATATGTGAACTGTGAAGTCCCAAAGTGGATTTATTTTGTAGAAATACATCTTTAATCTTAACTAGTCACTATATCTAAAAGGTATGTACGGCACACACACACACCCAGTCACCACAATACCGCACAGAACACTGGTAGATATAGTGATATTAGTAGACCTTATAATCCACGTAAATAGCACACTATAGCACATCATATTATAAATGCAGTGGCGCACACTGGAGGGTTCAAGGGTAGCAGCTGCTGTCCCTGACTTTTTTGAATGTGGGTGGGTGCTGGGGTGGATGTCCCCAAGACCCCAAAATATGCACAATGTAACAATTCTACTATGTATAAAAATATTAAAAGTAAATTATTAAATAATATAGGCATAGAGGCTATAGCCATTAGACTAAAAGTCAATAAGAGGTAAATAGGTAACTGACTAAATACTAATGAGTATTTTATCATCCATAATATCACAGAATAGATTCGCATGTTTTCACGCCATCACGGTGTTACAGAATACAAACAAATCGGTATTCACGGGTATTATAAAAAAAATAATAATGCATTTTACTACAATATCTTCACCCCAACATTTTTAAAAAATTGGAGAAAAAAATTTATTTTGAGAGCATTGAAAAAAATTTTTATTTCTATAAAATTGAAAATCTACAAGCTGAAACGGAAAGTTGGTATAATTTTTGGTAAAATAAGGACTGCCAAAATACTTATTTTATCGGTTTGTTAAGAGGACGCTACGCCCGCATGCGTTGTTTCCGTTTTACAAATGCACAAAATAGCAAAAACTGTTTTGCGCGGGACAACTATGCTCTCTCTGTATTTATAGTAGAATGACTAAAATTCCACAACGCATAGAGAAGAACTTTATCTGTGTCGTAGCGTTTTTATTATTTGGATAACATTAATATGATTAAAGTTATTAGTTTGAGAACATTAAGTTTTTTGTTTTTTTCGTTTAATTATTAAAAACTATTGGTAAGTGCTATAAAAAAAAACAAAAACTCTACGACACAGATTAGTTCTTCCTTATGTGTTGTGGGATTTTGGTAATTCTACTATAAATACAGAGGGAGCATAATTGTCCCGTGCAAA
>NC_042494.1:131868226-131870560 GCF_005508785.2 Acyrthosiphon pisum
CCCCGGAAGCCCGAAATAAAATATTTTAACGATATGTAAATAATAATAATTATTAGAAGTAGATTTTATAAGTCTTATCTACTTATAATAGGTAGATACAATATTTAAAAGATTATAAAATAAAAATATTTCGTATGATTGATACATCAAATAAAATAAATAATTATTAAACAAATAGTTAATCTTATTTAATCTTTTAAAAGAACTATTAACATATGTGTTTCACATGGTGATATTAAACAAAACAATATTATTGTTGATTTTTGAATATTATGTATTTATTATATATTAATTTTTTAATGAAAAGTATACCTATATCGTACAAATATAATATACTATAGCTGAACCCGTGCACTTCGTTGCCCATTAAGTGTACCAACTATATGTGACTCAAACTTTGTTCAATTCGTTATTTAATATTCGGTGTATGATTTCAAAATTAATCTCAACTTTTCCGTTGCCCGGAATAAAAATTCTGATTCGCAGCAGTACATTATCAGGTAGGCAATCTACCTGTGGTAGATCGCGGACCCCGTGCTGTGTGTACGTTAGTGTATGATTTAACTCTAAAGTATTAAAGTTATACCAAGTTTGTCGTATTCTACCTATGGTGGATTGATATAATCAATTAATACAAAATCCTAACCAAACCAGTGGCGCAACTTGATAATAAGGGGCCCATGTGAAAATGTCCAGACTGGGCCCTTACCTGCTATAAAAAAAAAATAGCCTTAAACGATATATCTTATTATATTATAACTCTAAAAATATTGTTTTCTCACGTGTAAATATGTCATATAATTATTTTATTATATTTTTTTTAATTGCTTAATTATTTAAAAGTTACATAATTTTTTTTATAAAATCAAGTATTAATTAATATATATATTAAATATATTTTCATATTAATTTTTCTTGTTTTTACAGCAGCAAAGTCACTAATTATTTTGTTTGTATCGAAGTCAGCTGTTTTTTTCTTTTTCAATGTTTAATATACTGATGTTGGAAAGGCGATCTTGGCCAATTGAGTTTCGCAGGTAATTCTTTATCAATTTAAATTATGAGAAAGATCTCTCTGCCGAAGCAACTGTTAGGGGTAACGTTAAATAAATAAAACATCCACTTAATACATCACTGTATGTAGTGCTAAAAACATTTTCGAAAATAAATATGGCCAGATCTTTTATATATTTTATTCCTGAAATCTTTGCAAACAATTTTTTTATGGATAATAATTTACGTGTAAAGTCTGGACTTATGTCATCTTTATATAATACTCTATTGACTACAGCATTCTGGTGCCCACTTCCCATACAAAAAATATAATATTTGTATATTACAGATTATAGTAGAAATATCATACAAGAGATCTCGGGAATCGGTGCCCCCGAAAATCGAGGGCCTCTGTGAATTGCATACCCAACACTCCCGATAATTGCGCCACTAAACCTAACCTAACCGTACTAAAATCAGATGAATAAACGCAAACGCATACAAAAAAATTCATTCAAATCGGTCTAACCATTTAGGAGTTCAGTCACAACACACGTACAGTAGAATTATTGCGCTTAGCAACACATTCTGTGATTCATTTTTATATTATATTAAATCAACAAACATGCCCGATCAACCATAATAGCAACCAATATAATATAATGCACTGTTGCGCCACTGTTGTATTTTTGACATACAGATTTGAAATTTCCTACCTATCCGGTGGATTTTCCTAAAATTTTATTTCGTAAAAATGTTCTCCTAGAAGTTACGAACATCTTAAAAAAAATTTGAGTCAAATCGGACCAGCCGTTTTGGCGTTATCGATTGATGAATTGTTATACATTTTTGTCTCCATTTTTACATATATATAGATTTGCAATTAAATTTTAATTATGTAATAATTACACTAATTAGGTTTTAAAAATGCCTTGTGGTTGTCAGTCATATTGGTCTGGGGGTTATTTTTCCTAGGGTCGGGGATTCTATTCAGGGGATTTTTATTCCGCTATTACCTATCTCTGTGTTATAGTTCAGTGCATAGGTAATAGGTATACTGTAAAATTATGTGTAAAGCCGCGTACACACTTGTAACATTTGCGCGTAACATCTTTTGATGCGGCCAAATTTACCGACAACTGGTGTTACGGTGTTACGGCGTTACGGCGTAACAGTAAATGTTACAAGTGCAGTGTACGCGGCTTAATAATCTTACCAAATACAAGATAATTTATATCATACCGACATAAATTGTTTCCTTAAAACAAATACAAGCATACAGCTTATGATATTTACCATTTTGAGGGGGCTATTACAAGTTGTTTTTTTTTTTTGCGGGGG
>NC_042494.1:131870610-131871703 GCF_005508785.2 Acyrthosiphon pisum
CGTCCTCTTTTAATTGTAACTGTACGTTTTTTCCAACTTCCAAGTACCTATAGCTGTTACTTTGGCAATATTTTTGTCTCTTCTGGCTACAAACTGTACAACAGAACATTCGTTTAGTACATTATATGTATTAAAACATAGTCACGACTCACGATCAATGATGGGCGATGATAGACTAAGTGGAATATGCATGGTTGAGTATTCATAGAGAAAAAATAAATTCAGATAAAGAAAAATGTATTGAAAATGCACTGACACAATTTGGTAGAGAATGTACTCAGAGATTGAAATTTATATTTAATGAAAAAGAATAATGTATAATAATACCTAATATTGTAATGTTTTAATTGTAATAATGATGAAACATAACAATGTACAATAAATAAAATGTATACAAACATTTTCATTTAATTTTTAAATTAATTCCCCCCCTCCCCCTAGAAAAATGTCTGGGGACGCCCATGCAAATTATTTTTAAAAATACACGGATAGTGTATACTATAGATACAGGTATGCAGCTCCAGCTATGAAATTTCCTAAATGGGATTTATATTTAATTCACAATAATAATTTTGTATTTCGAATATCGATGGGAGGACGATGGCATATTATGCCACACACGAAACCTACAATTGGCATTAACACAGTTCGCACAGCTACGTTATTAGTTATTGCAAATCACAATTTACTGTGTTATAGTGTTGTGAGTAATTGTTTTCATTATTATTTATTATAATAGTGCACAATAATTATAATATTTTGATTTAATACAAAATGTCGAATTAAAATCTCAAATATTGGTTTAGACTTGATGTGTTCATGTGGTAAAAAAAAGTTGAACTTAAATGAAACAAAATATAATAAGGTTATACAATTCTATTTAAGGGGGGGGGGGGGTTTAAGGTTTGTTTTTGAAAGTGACTTGGTGGGTGGGTGGTATTTTTCCATTTAATATACCCCTGTTTATTTTTGAGTATTCGCCACTGAATAAATGAATATATTTAAATAGAATTATGTATAGGTGCTAGGTAGCAACAATATGTAGCATTGATTATAAGTTTCCTATATAGCTCTATACGTATGATGGGGGAGG
>NC_042494.1:131874590-131885773 GCF_005508785.2 Acyrthosiphon pisum
CCCCCCCCCCCCATATCACGATTCACGGTACGACCATGTTTAGTAATATATAGGACCCGGATTTATATGCAAATGCATGTTCTTCTACAATTCACCTAGAATAATTTTGATTATAAATGTCGACGTTTCGTAATGTGTAGATTCTATGGTTCAATTTTTTTTTTGCATATTTTAGCATATTTGAATGAAAATACATATTTATTACATATTTATTATGATAGTTGCATACATGTTGCATATTCTATAATTCATAGAATTTACGTCTGTAAAGATATCTACTGTCGATTATAAATAACACATTATACATGGATAAGTGATCGTCAATCGACATTATCGTTATCGACGGCCGACGAATGACGACAAATATTGGATTTTCTAGTGGTAAATTTATTTATTCATTGAGCTTAACAAAGATTTATGTAATTTTATGGTGGCTAACGATATTTCAATTTTTAAATTAAACAATCGACATTTAAATTGTTTTTTGAAAAATATCTAAAACTCAAATTACCAGATGTATCTACCCTCCGAAAGAACTATTCACCTTTATGCTATAATGAAGTTTTATGTAAATTTAGGAATGAAATAGGAAACCGTCCAATTTGGGTCTCCATCGATGAGACAATTGATGTACAGGGACGATATGTTGCTAGTGTCATAATTGGGAAATTATCATCTAAAGAATGTACAAAACCAATCGTTTTAACGGTTGAGCAATTACCTACAAAAGGCAAATTTTCAAACAATTTCCCAATTATTTAATGACTCCATGAGCATTTTATGACCCGAAAAATTTATTTCATGAAAAAGTATTGTTGTATGTAACAGATGCTGCTCCGTACATGTTTAAATCTGGCGAAGCTCTTAAAGTATTTTACCCTATATTAATTCATGTAACCTGCATGGCTCATGGACTACACAGAGTAGCTGAAGTCATAAGAGAAAAATATCAAAATGTCGATCGATTAATTTCAAATACTAAAAAGATATTTTTAAAAGCACCTTCACGTGTAAATACTTTTAAAGAAATGTATCCCAATTTGAGTTTACCTCCACAACCAATTTTAACTCGTTGGGATACATGGTTTGAAGCAGCGATTAATATGGGAAATATTTCAATGAGGTAAAATGTGTTATTAACGCTTTAAACCAAAATGAAGCGAAGTGTATTGAAAACGCACGTAGTTTATTTCATAATAAAGAGTTAAAAAATGAGCTCGCCGTTATTACAACACACTTTCAGTGTTTAATAGGTACAATAACAAAACTAGAGAAATCGAATGTTACTTTAAGAAATAGTTTATTGCTCATCGAAAATATTAAAATTAAATTCGAAGAAGGAGGGCCAGGAATAGATTTCGCTAGATCTAAATTTACAAATGTGTTGTCAAAAAATCGTGGATATTCTACAATGAAAAAAATCGATGGTATAATCAACGGCGAGGTAACTGAATGTGATGAAGACGAGGAACTGTCAGTTGAAGATTTATCGAAATTTAAATATGCACCAATTGTATCTTGTGACGTGGAAAGAAGTTTTTCCAAGTACAAAAGTATGCTTCGAGATAATCGTAGGAGTTTTCAATTCGAAAACTTGAAATCCATATTTATTACTTCATGCTGGTACTCGTCCATTATTAATAATTTAATATAAATAGTAATACTTTAATTAATTTATTACACTTTTATAATACTTACACAATGTCATTAAAAATGTTATTTTGCATTTTCTTATTAATAAACAATTTTTATACATAATATATTGTTAATTTTGTAAAATGTTGCATATTTTTTGCATATTTATGATATGAATCTGCATATTTTATAGATTTTTATTGCATATAAATCCGGGCCCTAGTAATGTATTGTAGAGTAAATCTTAATAATATATATTATAGTTTACATTATCTGGTCGAACATTTCATTCAAATAGCCATTAGGTATTTATTTTTATTTTATTTTTATATACCTGCAGTACCTATATCTATTATTAATTATTATATATTTATAGCTACGAATGCCTGCGATTAAATGCATTGTAGAAAAAATAATATATTGAAAAGAATATTTTCATTTGAATAATAATAGTTTTAGACATTTTTATGGGCTGAATTGTGTAATTTCACGTCTCTTAGATTCACCGCTGTATTAGCCTGTATATAAACAAACAATAAAATAAATTATAATAACTTGTCCGTTGTCCGTTTGCTTATAAAATTAAATAAATAAGTCACCTTTCACGACGGTTCCATGGTGTAATGGTTAGCACTCTGGACTCTGAATCCAGCGATCCGAGTTCAAATCTCGGTGGAACCTTGTACTTTTTTGCAATTTTTTTTTTATCCACTTTCACCATTGTTAGGCTATTTAAGTTCAAATGTCTTTTTGATGCTTGTAGGTGTGACTAAAAATCTGCAAATATTTAAATGTTTTAAATGAATGAGATATTTTAGATTCTGAGTGTAACGATGAATGTATTGATTTTACAATGATGTGTGTTTTATTTTTATTTTTATTTTTTTTTTTGTGTCTGTCATCACGGTTGGGGCAGTAATAATGCTCGATTCTCAACAGTATCTTGTTTGATGGGAAGGTGAATCTAGTTGGTGCATTCGGGAGATCAAAATTTGAAATTTACAATAGTTTTCAAAAGCGCCGTGAAAGACAAAAGAAAAATTAAGGAAAAACGGGAATTTTTACGCAAAAGCTGTTTTCGAGAAAATCGATTTTGGTTTTTGGTGTAACTTTAAAACAAATAACCGTAGATACATGAAATTTTCACTGGTTGTTTATATTTCCATTTTCTATACATGATACAATTTTCAAAATATTTTGATTTGTTTTGAACTGTTTAGGGACATTTTCAGTTTCCAATTTTATTAGTTTTTTTTTCTATGAATGTCAATAACACTTTATTTGTCGAGTAAAAATACTTAAAAATTTAATACATGGCTCCTACTATATTGTTACCATGACATTTGAAAAATATTAAAAATCCTTAGCCGCAGTTTTTTTTAATTAGCATTTAAAGTTCAAAAATTGACTAAATATGTAAAAATCACGAAAATTAGCAAATTATTTTGAGTTAATAATTCGTAGAAATTTTTCTTTTTAGAGCTAAGATTTTAAAATGTAATACAAGATTCTTTATAGGATAATCCACCTTTATCAAAAAAAAATGTCTATAAGAAACTCAAATTAAATTTTTATGAGCGTTTGAAATTCATATTTTTACAAAATTTGATATTCACTCGATTTTTCAGGTAACGATTTTCTTATTTTGTTGTAATTAAAAAACGAACGACTGTAGATACTTGAAAATTTAACTGAATGTTTATATCAGCATTTTCTATATACGATACATTTTTGAAAATAATTTGACGCTTTTTGAGCTGTTTACGGACACTGTAAGTTTTCAATTTTTTTAGTTTTTTTTTCTATAAATATCAAAAAAGTTTTATCTATTGGGCCAAAAAGTGTAAAAAATTAATACAAGGCTCCTGATACATTGTTACAATAGCAGTTGAAAAATATTAAAAATACATAGGCACAATTATTTTTTATAAGCATTTGAAGTTGAAATGTTGACAAAATTTTCAAATTTAAAATTGAATAATTATTTTGTAGTTAGAAAATTATAAAATGTTCAACTTTTATATCTAAGGATTGAAAATTTAAAACAAGATTTCACGTAAATATTTAACACTGTTACCAACAATTCTAAGAAATACATAAGCACAGTTTATTTTTATAGTCATTTTAAGTTCAAATTTGGACGAAATTACATATTAAAAAATCTGGAATAACTATTTTAGTTATTTTGTTGTGATTGAATAATATTATTTGTGGGTACTTGAAACTTCTAAAGTATACTATATTATATATCTATGATAGTACCACGGTTTGTTGTTGATGTATAACGCGTTACCTAATGGATATTGTGATATGATTAATTTGGAATTTATTATTGATACCTATTATAGGTCAATTTTTTTTTAATACCATAGATATAAGTATAATATATCTTATACCTAGATTCAGTCTCCACTCAGAATCGTTTTTCTTATACAATGATATTCTATCATTGAATTCAAATTTAAGACCATCCATTATACAGTGACCCACTATACCTACTATACAGCAGAGTGACTTCCACTTGCCCACCTTTTTTGTTTTTACTATGGCTACTATCTGTTGTGTAATGAGTGGTATTAAAATGTAATATTTATGAGTTTACGAGAACTATTTACGAGTTATTGGAAAATTAAGCAAAAATTCAATTTTTTTTTTTATTAGCTTTTAGTTACAACTATTATAGCTCGACAATTAAATAAAAAATTTAATTATGTACCTATATATTATATATAAATTATAAAACGATACTTACAAAAATACAAAGCAAGTACGCGTGATGGATAAAATTTAATTATTTTATCATATTTAGTACAAAAGAACATATAATAATTAATAAATAAAACTGGGATCTCATTCTGCAGAATAGTAGGTAGGTGTTGAGTGTATCTTCTCATTGAGCAAAGTAGGTACCTACTGTTGTGGATGTGTTAAATTCAAAATTGTAATTAATTGATTCATTGTCTACGAAATACGGTCATATGTCATGAATAATCGATGTCAGTCTAAACATATTTTTTTTAATTTTAGAAATCATGTAGGTAAGTATTAAATCTTAAAATTTTAGATGTTAAATAATAAAATGTTATCGTAGCATATTATCGTGATCATGATGAATTACGTCCAACAATTTTGAACTTTAAATGTAAAATAAAGTAGTGGGAGTTTTAAATTATAATAAACACAAAATGTTCACTACATATTTGTTGCATACCTATAATAGTACCTATGTAACATTTTTTTAATTACCTAGTGTTATTATAACTTATTAATTATGTTAATTTTATATGTTATACAATAATAGTTAAAAAAATTACTGATGACGGCCCCTATAGTTAGGTGAAAAAGCACATGTTTGCCATTGTACTATATTGTTGTTGCATTATAGCGATTAGAGTTATTTGAACAAATTAATAGTACAAATAGACACCGTAAGTCATAACATGCAAATAATATTATGTCAACGATGTACTATGTCTATGATATTAAATAATTTTAATTTGAGGTGCATATTTTATTGATCGTTTATCAAATAATTAACGTATTAACTATATGTATACTTGGTACCTTCTACCTGAATAATAATTTTAGTATTTATACAGTAAGTTATTATTATTATTATTGTTCACTTTCACAATGATGTATCAACAACTAACTACAGTTTGCATCTTTATTATCACATGTCATATGGTAAGTAAAATATTTGTCCAGTATTCCAATAACTCACTTCTTTTCGTATATACATAAACATATTATATAATATAATAAGTACAATTTAGATTCAAAATATATATGGCCTTTAATTTATCTCGAAGCAATAACGTATTCTTAAGTGTTTTTAAGGCAGAAAATTATTTTATTTTATTATAATTTATAAATAATTATAATATTTTGTAAAATAAATGTGTATAAAGTGAAGTAGTAAAATAATAAATATTTTATAGGTTTGTATAAGTTATATAATGTTATGAAGAATTACGAATGATGTTTAGGACAACCCAAACGGCTCCTATCCATTATCAGTGGTGGTGCGATATAGGATTATTTGGAGCAATTGCTTCATGTCAGAAATATTATCATGTCAAATATTATAATTAATAATTATTAATGGCCCCTGCTGCTAATTTTGGTTCATTGAAGGTGGTAAAAATATTTACAATATGATTCAAAGCCTCCACAATTTCGAGCCGCCACTGTTCATTATTGTTGTTGGTTTCCAAACAGCTACCGTCATATAAGGTTTCACAAATACGTAAATTCCTAAACGGCTCAGGTATACTGCTACAAGAACAAAATTTCTTTATAATTTACTTTGCTTATATATACAAGTTCAAAAAAACACCAGCACACTTTTAACCACAATCCCTTTTTCAGAGACAGTCTGTAAAGTGTATGCCTGTATAAAGTGGGATGGAATTTTTGTAGTAAAAAATTGGAGCAGTTTGGGAATTTACGTATATTTGTACAATGGGAGCCGTTTTAATATTGGCCTTTTTGTAAAATAGGAGTCAAATGGCCTATAGCCATTGTATGTCAGTGTCACTTTGATCGACATAAATCTACCACCCCCACAAATTCAACCCAAATTGCACCCGTATATGGCTATATGTATTTATTATATAACCGCAGTTTCCTTTGGATGTATATTACTTTATTCAACCAAACGCGTCAATGTCAAAATGCTGGAAACGCGTTACCTACATATATGCAATAAGTTGAATATAACATTTCAAATCGAACTATATACAATATACTCGATGCAGTGTACTGTGCACAGGCCTAAACGTGTATTGTACTTTACATTATAATTATGTTTATAATATGTTTATACTGTACATTATAATATTATGTTGTATCCCAAAGGTATCCGGGCCATTAACAAATGATCAGAAACTCACTCTCTCTCGCCACGAATTACGATCCATGCAGAGAGGCGGTCAGTTGCTGCCGCCGCCGAAGGGCTTCAAACACATGAACATGGCAGACATCTATAAAAAATTTCCCAGGAATTCATTCAAGATAAAATCGTTACGAGACGCTTTAAGAAACAATAATCGCAAGTCATTTTCACTTCCGAAGGGTGGCCGTAAAAATATTGTCAAAATTGTTGTCAGAAAGAGGAATAAATATATCCAAAGACAATGAAGATGATGATGTCAGCGTACAATAGAGTATAGTTAACTCACATTAAGAAGTGCTCATAACTATTGAATAGGTACATAATATTTATTATATATTTTATTTTATAAGCTCGTCAAAAGAACCTATTTATTTGAAATCAATACCCAACAGAAATTATTTTGTTAAATTAATGTCAGGCGCGGATCTAGAAAAGATTTATGGGGGGGGGGGGCATCAAATATTATTAATAGAGTTTATTAGGGTTTAATATGTTAATATTTTTCGACATCAGGATAATGATGATTAGGTTACCTTTAAGTAGACGAAAAAATAATTAAACAAAAATTTTTTTTTTAATATTTAGGTTACTCAATCTTACTTTATTGTTTATAAAATATTTAATTACATTATTTTTTCTACATTTAAGATAAATTTTACTATAGTTAATAATTTACGATAAATTCTAATCAAATGTACAACTTAAAATTATAGCTTAATTTTCTTATTACTTATGGCTTTCAAATTGCAAATGGAATTTTTCTTTTGCTTTTGGAGAAACGTTTAATTAATTTTTCAACATCGATGTCTATGTCCCTGTGGATGTTCAATAATTTAAGTCCAGTCAAGCGTGTTTCACACATTGTTGATCTTAACCATGTTTTAAGACGCCGCAATGAAGAGAATGTTCTTTCAGAACCAGAATTACTAATGGGCAATGTAATTCATAATTTTAGTATTTTATTTATTAAAGGATAAATGTCTTCATAGCAATTCTGTAATACATCAATGGCGTGCTTAGAAATTACTGATGAATCCTTTTGATATTCACGTATCCATTTTTCTTTCCAAATATAGTATTCACCAACTAATTGCGAGGATACCTCATCACTATGAAGTAATATTTGAAAATCTTTGGCAACTGATTTTATTTTGTCAGTTTCTTCTTTTTGGTCATTTGGTAATTTAAAAAAATTAGACGGAATAAAAAACGATAACTGAAATAATTCCAATGTATTTTGTGAAAAACGTGTTTTTAAGTCATCTATAACATTATCCAATAAAGGAATAAATATCGTGATTCTGTAATAGTCTTCTACATAATTAGTAGAATAGTTTGAACGATTATTTTGTTGCTTACATATCCTAGGCAATCGTGATTCTACATCGATAATTTTTGCTAAGTCTTCAGATAATTTAAAAATAATTGAAAATTCTGTGTCAACATTTTCATGACATTTCGAAAGAACTTGTAATGTATCTTTAATAGTATTTGCTGCTGTACTCAAATCTAAATTTTTTTTTGGAAAATTTTGATCATACAATATGTGAAATTAAGCAAATGCACAAGACTAAAAATAGCAATAATAAATTCACTGTCACATAGTGTTGTTACAAGTATTTTTGCTTTTCCAGAATTTTGGGAATCTTTCCATGTTGTAATTTCAGTTAATGTATTAATAATTTTAGGCATGTCTTGTAAAAATCTAGTAACTCCTTCATGCCTCTCAATCCATCTCGTTTCACATAATCCTGTTAGGTAATGGCCAATATATTTCTTCAAAAGCGTAGCGATTTTCAAGCGTAGAATCTCCGGCTTTGACTCGACATTTTAAAAGCTCTCTAAAATTACCTTCATTTATTGAACTTCCTCCATCTTCAATGGTAGACGGTAAATCGAGTTGGCCATCATCTCTATGCCCTCGAAAAGAGATGTTTTGTCTTCCCAAAAATATTATACTTTCTATGATTGGATGATTGGAATAAGTCTTTCCTGATTTTCTTTTATTTCTTGCATTCGTTTCGTATTTAATAAATTGTGTATTTGAAGTTAGGGATTATTGTAATTTTGTAAAAAAAGTTCAGTCGTTTGGACAGACTCATTGTGATATCTAGTGATTTCATGTCCATGTAAATCCCCTGTATTTCCTTGTAATTTTGCAAACTTTGTCAATGGTTGAGTAACTAATTTTTTTAATTCTACATTACGTTGAAAACCACCTTGTTTTTGTACATCAAACAAAGGATAATATTTGCAATATAAACCTTGTTTTGATGGTGAAAATACTAGCCATTTAAAATTATTTAAATGTTGTTACCCAATAAATCGACGTATTATTTTACCATTTTTATTATGCTCAGAGAAAGGAAATACGTAGCTTATTGGTGGTACCCAATGATTTATTAAAAGTTCACGCTTCGTATAATCGTCAATATTTTTTTCAATATAATCTCCTATATCATTAGTATGAAGATGAAAATCATGACTAGAAGATGCTAATACTAAATCAATGTTCGAATCTATTACTAAATTGTCTGAAATATTTTCTTCATGTATACTGCTCAGGTAACTGTGTTTTTTTTTTGAAATAGGATTGAAAAATGAACTAATTTTTGAAGAAGGACGTTTTTTATCAGTAGTTGAGGCCTACGAAATTAAAGAAAATTTAATAGTTTAAAATTATCTTATGATGACAGTATGAAGTAAAAAATTTCGGTCGTATAAATAAAATATATAGTTAAAATCAGATTTTATACATATTAATGAAATGTTAATAAATAATAAAAATAATATAAATAAGTAGAAAATAGAAATTTATTAAAATATTAAAAAGGACGAAATATTACATATTATGTTTTTTTTATATTATTTAAACGAAATTTTGATTGTACAAAATATAATGTACAAAACATGCTTTTTAATTCAAATAATCAAATCAGTGGCAGTGTATTAAAATTCAAAATACAGATTACTTACCATTTTTAAATACGCTCGTTTTCTCGCCGTGCGTTGAACGCTGTCTGCATCGCGTAGAAAAATGATAATGTTTTAATATAATATTCGATATTGTAGCAATAGAATTAATGGTCCATGTAGTATCTGCGATTATGACGATAACGTGAACGGTCAAGCCGTCGCGCGTCGCGTCGTTAGCCTACGCCGCGCCGGTCGCCGACGCAATTAGAAATTACAGAAAAATTCTATAAATAGCTGAATTGTCCGAAAACCAATATCAGTTTTACAAAACGTTATAATATAATATGGAAATATTTAATAAGAATAATTCGATCTATTCTATAATCAATGGTATTATTTTTTTCACTGACTTCATCTTTTTTTTTTGATTTGGGGCTTGCTCCAATGGCCCCCCCTTGTATCCACGCCTGATTAATGTATGGATTTATACAAGTAAAAAATATAAAGCATATGACATTATTAATAAAAAATCTTATTTAATTATTTGTATTCATATTTTTATATTATAATATACTTATACTCTGTTCAAAATGAGATGATGACTCGGCGGCGACCAGTTTTTGTCGGGCGGCGGTCAGACAATATTGGTCAGACGCCATCCCCACTACGGCGACGCGTCGGGCGCTGCCACAGAACATAGCCACGCCCATGCGCACAACTTGGCCGCCGAGTCATCATCTTATTTTGAACAGAGTATAACTATATTTATATAAGTACCTACTACTAGCTGTCTCGCCCGGCGTACCTAAACCGACTGTTACTTTTCCCGGGCATTTAAAATTTGTGTTTTGTGTTGGGGTTGTATTATGACCAGGGCTTAAAACCGTTTACCGGTTTTTCACGAAAACCGTTAAAAACCGTAAATGTTGTGAACCCTAAACCGGTTATCTAATTTATCTGCAGTTTGGAAAGCGGATACCGGTAACCGATTAATAAAAGTTTATAAATTCATATCCCAAAAACCAATTATCGACATTTCTGAAAATCGTTATTTTAGCGATACGCGGTAACCAGTACAATGGGGAAAAAAAAAACTTTGTTCCAATTACCAATTATTTATTTTTATTTCAGTTTATAGTTTTTATACTTTATTTAATAGAAAAATATTCTCTTTATCAGTTTAAAGAGATCTCTTTATTTATGATATAATTGTACAGAAAATAGTAAATACATACATGTCATACGAATACGGGTAATGCCGTAATGGTATACTGTTTATGCGTATTATAAAATAGTATATAGGTATATATTATATTTTATATTTTAAATTAAAAATTATATATTTATATCTGTATTCTGTACTGATTATTTAATATTACTAAAATTCCCTATGGCCGTTTCCCGTAATGCAGCCTACATGGACACAATGACACATGGTTATATTAATTTATGACCTACAAAGTACTCATTGTACATAATATATATATATATATATATACAAGTATATATCATAATATGATTTAGTATTTACCACGATTTAAGATATACTATATCTTAAATCGTGGTATTTATTAACTACTTATCGTAGTATTACACTATTGTCCACGAATTAAGATATACAGGATACGAAACGGAAAGGTCTTATCAATGTTTTTCTGAAACCCGCACCTTCTCACATTGCGGCACAGACTACTAGCGCTTTATAGGATTGTTGTGTTGATTGTCAACATGTGAA
>NC_042494.1:131885823-131886181 GCF_005508785.2 Acyrthosiphon pisum
GACTATGTGTAAGCAATGTGAGAAGGTGCGGGTTTCACTTATCACAAGTTCGTTTCGTATCCTGTATATCTTAATTCGTGCTATTGTCTATTACCTGCTATTATTATTATTATTTGCTATTCAGTGATTCGTTTATTCGATTACAAACAATATCAATAAAGTGTTATCAGTAATTCTATGATGCATCCACGATTTAAGATAGTATGGTTGCCCATCGACCCATTAGAAAAATGTTATCACACGGCATACGGTTTGAATCGAAAAGTCACGTGATCTACGGGGACCCCCGCATACAGCGCTCATATTGGTTCAAATTAAAACTAATAGAAATTGTTATGTTATACCTATATACAATATA
>NC_042494.1:131886231-131905520 GCF_005508785.2 Acyrthosiphon pisum
CGGGTTTCACTTATCACAAGTTCGTTTCGTATCCTGTATATCTTAATTCGTGCTATTGTCTATTACCTGCTATTATTATTATTATTTGCTATTCAGTGATTCGTTTATTCGATTACAAACAATATCAATAAAGTGTTATCAGTAATTCTATGATGCATCTAACCAGTATGTTTCTAACATGATGGAACCGCTGTTTGCTTTGCTAGGTTGTGATTAAAAAACGCTATCTATCACAAGCAGCGTAGTTTTGCTGACCAAGCGTTACAGCAGCGCTGAATTATCGAAGGCACGGTAACTAATTTAATGAAAAGTGTAAACACATCATTACAAATAATTCATAGTTGATAACAAAAACGAAAAAACGTGATGTGAAAAGCGGTATTTAAACCGCTTAAAATTGGTAAGCGGTTATTTAAATATTTTGGAAACCGTTAAAAATCGGTAACTGATAATCACTTTTTTATTGTGGTGTAAGGTAACCGGTAACCGGTAAACGGCACATCTCAAAACAAGATAACTGGTAACCGGTTCTTAAAAAAATTTCGGCTCCTACCGGAGCCGATTACCTATAATTTTGGAAACGATTTTAAGCCCTGACTATGACACATATTTGTGTTTGAATTGACAGGGGAGCACGTGCTTGTGCCCCTCCCCTGAATCCGCCACTGTTTTGCCCTGTACAATATTATAATATTTTAAATTATAATATAACTTTTAAATATCGGACGATAAATCCCCTATTCATTATTAGGTACCTGATGGTGTGTTGTCTAAAAAAAATATTAATTACCTATTATAATGGTATAAATTTTAAATTTGCTATTTAGCAATTTGCACATTTAGCTCCTGAACTATATTCCATGTCGAAATATTTGGCAAATCGATTATGACGTATTGTCATCATAACCGAATATTATAGATACGCTTGGCATTAAAATATTTGTAATCCCTTCTTAAAATCTAATATTAAACAAACAACATTGTTAACATGTCAAATTGAATATAAAATTATTTGAAAAAATTATCAAAGTTTTTATCTACATCAATTATTTTCAACTCTTCTATATAATAATTATTATGTTCGCTACAAGAATATATTTTAAACAAGGCCGGTTTAATGATCTTCGATCTGTAGTGGAAACGGAATTATGGTAAGACTTATGTTTATAATTTATGGATATTATCCATCAAATGTTATTGGTTTTTATCAAATTAACTTTAATATTTTTAATTTGAACGATGAATGTTCAATGTTGTATACATTATTGTTAAAATTTTAAATTGACTAGAATGATCAGTTAATTTACACAAATAAACAAAATATTGAAAAACAATATGTTTAGGTAGTGTATGTTTATGTATAAGTATTCTATATACCTATATATTATATATATGTATGTATTATATTACAAGCCTGCAATAATAATTAAACAAATGCGACTGACAATCACTTTAGTACCTATAGTGTAAAATCAATGAGACATGTTTGCCGTCGTATTACATAAGTTTTATTTGCACAAATGAATATTATGGATATAACGGAAGTCACAATAAATATGTGTATAATATGTCAAAGATAAATGATGTATAATCATTTTGATTTGAGGTGCATTTATTAATCGTTTTTCGAATGGACGATTAATGTATTTCCTAAATAATAGTTAATTTTCGTGTTCATACGTAATCATTATTATGCAGTATGAGCTGTCAACAACTAACTGCAGTGTGTGTTTTTATGACCACATGTCAAATAGTGAGTAAAATATTTGTCCAGTAACTTATGTTTCAATTATTTACTTCTTTTCATAATAAAATATTATATACGGATTCAAATTTCGTTTCAGTATATATGCAGTTTTTTAATTTATATTGAAGGCACAACATTTTTAAGTGTTTTTAATGAAGGAAATTATTTTTTTTGTGCAATGGTAAATGCAATATTGCTCAAAATGTTTTGAAAAATATTATATATAGGTAGGTAACTGCAGTTTCCTCTAGGCTCTAGGCGTATTGTTATATTCAACTAAACAGTTTATCATAATATAATATGTAATATTCGAAATAAATATTATTCTTTAAATATAAATATGTAAATAATATGATTAATTAAACGTATAAGTAATAAAAAAATATAATTGTAGGTATAATATCGATTTTAAGAGTTGAACAACTTAGTACATACGATACAATTCGGTATGGTTTTGATCAAATAGAGTTGGTCACAACTTGTTTTGTCGGGCAAAATCTGAAATATGACTTTTGCTCGGGCATTTCCAAGGTTTGCCCGTTTACAGCTTTTGTCCGTAACGTAAATATTTATTTAAGTGCAGGCTTTCACACTGCATCGTCTCGTGACTCTTTAGCAGTGAATGCGCTGAATACGTCGATGTCAAAATGTTGGGAACTCGACACCACTGGCAACCTGTACAAGTTGAATACAATATTTCAAATCGAACTAGGTATACACGCGATGCAGTGTACAGGCCTAAATGTATAATATTATACCTTAACATTATAATGTCTTGTAACCCACAGGCATCCGGGCAATTGTCATTTAGTCAGAGACTAGCTCTCTCACGTAATTACCCACGATCCATGCTGAACCACGGCGTGTTGCGGCGGCCGCCATTCGGCTACCACTACGAAACAAGAAGACACATCTCGAATACATATCCGAGGAATTCGTATAAGATAAGGTACGGTCTATCGAACATTGTCAGAAACAACAATCGCGGATCATCGTCACCGTCGAAGGGTGGAAGAAAAAATCCCAAAAGGAAGAAAAAAAAGAAATCCGACGGTGAGGACGATGGTGAAACGCCAGACGACACTTCTCCGCCGGACAAGAGTCCACCAGACGGGAGTCCACCAGCCGAGAGCCCACCTGCAGAAGCGAGTCCACCAGCCGAGAGTCCACCGCCGTAAATACCATAAAGTGCACTGTATTACAGCTAAAGCGGAATATGAACGGTGGCTACGGCGGCAGAATTTAGTTATTTTTATTTTTCGATTTTCGAAAATTATAACATTCAGTTTTTTTAATTTATTTTTCCGTATGGATTTCCAAGAAGTAACAGTAAATATAACATACATTTAAGCAATTTAAGTAAAAATAAATAAATAAATATAAAATATCAATAATAGCTAGCAAGTTATATAAATAATAGTAAGTAGGTATCACACATCTCTTTTAAAATTCGTACATCCATCGGATTGCGTCTCTTTCCAAGAATTGGTGACTTCTCATGTCTCCTGGGAAAAATGTAACGCATGCATTCCTCAACAAGGTAGTCGATACGCTATAAATAAACTGTCATCCTCCCACAATTTCAAATATATATCAAAATTCAAGTTCCATTTTGTCCATTAGGTGATTGGAACTTTCTTGAATGCACCAAAAGCAGTATTATAATTTGGACGGTACTCCTTTAGCCCAAAAACAACCTTCCTCTTTTCGTCCGCGTAGTCGTACGTCCCCTTTTCGACCAACTATGATAAAATATTTTCCTCTTTTCGCCTATAAATAATAACATTTTTTTCTTTTCTAGTTCGGTTGAATCTGTACACCCTCCCCCCACCTAAATACAGCACTGGTGTTCACAAATGTACGCAATATAAATATTATATACAAATCTATGCATAGGTACTAATACCTAATGATTTGATTTAGTTCCGTTTCTTACTGCTTTTATAATAGTAAATTAGTAATATTTTGTTTAAATTTGCAATATTATTGTTCGAACCTGGTGTTTGGTGTTAGGAGTTTGGCGTAATACAATAATATTTCGAAACGTCTTTCCCCCCCCCCCCCCACTGCCTCGGGAGACCAGCTATCTACCAGGCATTTTGGCTTCTGTTCTCCGCCACGGGCCGAATGGTTTTTGCATGTGTTGACGACCCGTCTGTAATAAGTCGCATTTATGCCTCGTATTATACGTGCCTCATAATCCAGCGTGATCAATCGTCGTCGGGGGTATGCTATCTTTTAGACGAGTAATCCATCCTAGGCGGAACTCCCGAGTGATTGTAACCCCTTCCGATTTTAATTACCTGTAAACTCTCCCAGGTCCACTCCAGTATTACTTGGCCGGAACATGTAATCTCTTGTAATCTAACTAATTATCTATATATATAGAAATTAATGTTCGTCGATATGTTTGTGTGTAAATAATACCATGGCAACCATTTATATATTATTTTGAGATTTCCGATGGAATTTTTTGTATATAAATGGTTGCCATGGTAATATTATTTAAAATATATTATTGATATTATAGATTTGGCATTTTTAATTGGCAACGGAGTGCATGGAATGCAGCTATTTATATATAGATATATTAGACCTCTGGGCAGAAGATAGGATAATTGAAAAAGGGAGAGGACCAACCTCTAATATTATTATGTAATTACTGTACGTAATTTATTAAAAGTGTAAAATCACGTACCTATTTAAATATTTAACGTGCACTCGTTACCTGTGAAATTTTGTTATTAAATTAACTTTAAAAGACTTGTCTTTCTAATAAAAAAGATACATATGTGTAGTTATTTCGACTAGATTGCCTAGTATCTACACCACACAAAAAAAAGGTGACCTAGTAGCTATTATATTATTTAAACATTTTCAAACACACGAAAAGGCTGAATTGGAAATGAGTAAGGTTATTTGAATAATATAATAAAATGATAATATTGCTTGTTTTAATTTTTAAAAAGCTGGTGACAACTCGCTGTCTGTCCGTTTTGCTCTTTGGCTCTACGGTGCACTTTGTCCTCCAGGCGGCGCTGGATTGGCGGCTGGTGGGCTCCCTTCGGGTGGACTCTCGGCTGTTGGACTCCCAGCTGGTGGACTCGTGGCCGGCGGAGAGGTGTCGTCTGGCGTCTCACCATCGTCTACATCGTCGGATTTCTTTTTTTTGGGATTTCTTTTTCCACCCTTCGACGGTGACGATGATCCGCGATTATTGTTTCTGACAACGTTCGATAGACCGTACCTTATCTTATACGAATTCCTCGGATAAGTATTCGAGATGTGTCTTCTCGTCTCGAAGTGATAGCCAAATGGCGGCCGCCGCAACACGCCGTGGTTCAGCATGGATCGTGGGTAATTACGTGAGAGGGCTAGTCTCTGACTAAACGACAATTGCCCGGATGCCTGTGGGTTACGAGACTTTATTATGTTAAAGCATACTATACATTTAGACCAATACACTGCATTACGAGTATAGTTCAATTTGAAATATTGTAATCTATATATTCTACTTGTACGGATAGGTAACGCGTTTAGCGTTTCCAACATTTCGACCTTAACATATTCAGCGTATACATTGCAAAAGAGGAACAAGACGATGCATTGTGAAAACCTGAACATATGTAAGTATAATAATATATGATACTGTTAGGTTGAATATAAAAATACGTCTAAGGGTATCTGAAGTTTTATAATATTTTTTCAACGTCTTGTTCAATTATGTCATTGACATAATAAAAATAATTTCCTACTTTAAAATACCTACTTAAGAATAATGTATTATTGTGGCTTTAAGATAAATTAAAAGGCCACATATCCTGAAATTAAGTTTGATTTTGAGTATACATTTTCATGTACGACAAGAAGTGGATTAATGGAACATAGTGCAAATATTTTACTTACGATTTTATAATATGTTGTCATAACGATGTACACTGTTGTTAGTTGTTGACAGATCATAGTGCATTACCTACTTATTGCATAAATATTAAATGTATTATTTATTAGAAAATACGTTAATCGCCCATACAAAAAACGATGAATAAATTCACCTCAAATCAAAATGATTAGACATCATATTATATCATTGAATTATTATACACATAATATTATACGTTAGTCACGCTGTCTCGATGATATTTCATTTGTGCAAATAACACGAAGGCAAATATATCACTTTGATTTTACAATATGCTTTAGGTATACTGTCAGTCATTTGTTCTATTATTATATATATTTACACAATTTTACAAATATTCAAACGTACTTACTACTTACTACTTATACCTACCTATAATAACGATTTATCGTTAACAGGTTGAATGTCATGGTTTAAAAATTGAAAGTTGCTATCATTGCTTTGTGGGCTATATTTACCCTACAACAGTGCCGTAGCCAGAAAAAAATGTTGGGGGGGGGGCACTTAATTTTTTTTTCTCTAGCCTTTGAAATGCTAGAATATCTAATTATGACCCCTTTTTTCATAAAGTGTATCTTCTACTCGTTTTATGACTGTACTAGATTTATGTTAACAAGTACCTATATGGTACCTATATTGGCTACATTTTAATATAACAATGTATTAATATTATTGTAAACCATAGGTTAATGTATTCATCAATATTATTATCATTATATCAAAATGTGTTGTAAATGAAACATTCCATTTTTGGTTCGAATATTATTAAAATTTACTAACAAAAATACAAGACTATATTAGGGTTGTTGAAAGCTGGTAGTTTTTTCGTGCAATTAGATCAATAAGCGGAAAAAAAATATACTTCCAGAAATCCAATTTTAATTTCGAAAAAACATAACAATTTCTCCGCTTTTTGTGTGTTTTGTTGGAAGCGATTTTTTTTTTTTTTTAGTAATTCAAAAGTATAAGTGAATTTTGAAAAAAAAAAAAGAAAATTACTCTGGTACTATAATACTAATTAAACAATACTACAGATCATAGATCCATTTCCTACACAATCTGATTCGATTATTAAACTTATATAAATAGATACTTGATAACTATTGGTTCAACTTACCATATTACTAATTGAAATACGAGTAATACTGTAATAATGAATAGTGAATATAATGTATTAAAATGTATCATTAAAAATATAGAAGACAGTGGGTCTCCTCTTAGAACTGTTTTTCTTATTTGCAATGATTTATCATTGAATTCAAATTTCCACACATCCATTACTGTGGTGTACTCAATGACGAGGTGCACCAAAATGAGTTACCCGAATTTTAATTTTGAGTTCAGTGGAATATACTGGTATTTATGATTTATTTAATTTTAAATGATATATTTTGAAACAACACGGACAAGTACAAATTAAAATATCATATTATAAAACTGTGTGTGATTGAATATATATATGTAATATATTAAAATAAATTTACATAATCCTTGTAGTTTATATTTAAATGAAAACTAGATAAATTAAAAATAATAATTTGAATATAATAGTTTTATATTATTCTATATTAATTAAAGTATAAAACGACTATCAATACTGCTAATCCATTGATGGCGTAGGTGGTGTGGGTGGCGTCGTTAATGATTCATTTTTTTCAATAGCCTTAATTATGAAATAGTTCGTAGTTTTTTCGAGAACGTCGATTAGTTCATTTACATGATCATCGGAATAGTGTTCATCAATGTCCAATTCCTCTGTTAAAGCTTTAAATGTTTTTCTAATGTTGGGGTTCAGATTTGATAATGATTTTTGTAATTCATCTATGCGGTTCAGCAACTCCTCGCCATCAAGTGTATTTATAAAGTCAGGCTAAAACCAGAATAATAAACATATATATATTATATATTATTATCTGCGATTTTCAATATAAGACGGTATTTGATAAATGATTTATTTTAGATTCTCAAGAAAATACCAATACGTTTAAACGTTGAAGCGTGATCGGCGTTGCGTTTTTCCAACTTACCTAGAATAAGTAAATTGTTTTCAGAGAACAAAGTGATTTCCTTCATTTAGAATGGCAACATCCACTTTATTAGACAACCTACGTAAAATCCTGAATTGATAATGTTTTAGAATATAAACAAATACTAGGAATAGTTGACATCGATATAAAAGTACCTATATACACATACGACCATGTTTCAGTATACTCTATGTATAGAGCACATAAACCATATGAGCCATTGGGCTTTAACTAAAAAATTAAATTGAACTATGTATATTTATATGGAAAAGACTTACTGTTGGAAATTTAAAGTCAAAGTATCGAATTATTTTTTAAATATTTCCATCCGATAAAACTGTATCAAATATCAATGGCTGTCACGATTTTAGCATTAGTTATTAATCACATTGTCAAAACAATAGAGAAACCAATAACTTTCAATATTTATATGCCGATGATTTAAACATAATGTTATGCAACTTTTAAGGAACCTTATATAGTTATATTATTAGGTTATATAATTTTGGAATTCCCAAGTTTTTTTACTTCAAATAAAAATGTTATCACAAATAAATTAAAAAAAAATTCAAAAAATTAGAACATTTCAAACGTCTATGAATAGCATAAAAGGAGCCAAAATATTCATGTCTAGAAAATTCGAATACAAATATTTGTTAAAAAAATTTAATTCTCTACAAAAATTAATTTTTGGATCATAAAAACAAAAACAAAATGAATTTTGTCAAAAGTTTGTTTTGCGTTAATATCCACTTTTTTGTTTTATAGGTTATTTTGAACAGTACTGAGAATTTTAATTTTTGACTAAACAAAATATGTTCCAATTATACTCGGCCCGGGATAAGAACATGACCAGTCGCGCATTCAAAACAACTTCCTCCTACGCACCGCCCACCATATAGCTATAGATCCAATTTTCTACCAGGAATCACCTCCTCCTCCCCAAATTATCAATTGCGGCTGAATGCTCCTAAAGGTTAGGACGTCAGATATATATACAAAATACATTTTTACTTTAAAACACTTAATTGTAAAACCAAGACACATCCATGGTGACATGGTTCCACTACAAATTTAAAAGTAATATTAAACCGAAGCTAGTTATCTTTACTAAGTATAAATATGTTACTCGTACGTTATAATTTAAAACTTTGTATTAGGTGATAAATGTTATACATAATAATATGCTAATTTTTAATTTTTAATGTGAATATAATAATATTTACAATTTAAATTCGTTTAATTGAACCTTTAGGAATTAAATCGTAAAAATTACAGTATTAAAAATAATATTTTTTAAGATTAAGTTATTCTTAAATCTTAATTATCAAAATTAAATTAAGCTGGAAGTTCTAATTTGAAACATGTGGGTGCATAGTACCCACATGATGTGCGTATGTCCGTCCTATGTGAGCCTATTCATCAACATAACATATTAACAAAAAAATGTGTACTAATTAATAATTATAAACGAAATTTATGACTATACTTGTTGCTATAGTCTCTAGAATTATTTGTACGTTTTTTTTCTAATATCAATGATTCGCAATTACAATATCTTAATAATAACGCCGTTTTAGTATAGGTAGAATTGTATAGCACAACTCACTGCACATTGCACAACCTATACATATAATGTAATATTATATAAATATCACAAGTCACTGCACATTGCACAACCTATACATATAATGTAATATTATATAAATATCTAAATAGGTGGTAATTTTTAAACTTTAAGCTCCCAAATTATTTAAAATTGTTTGCGCACGGACTGAAAAATGAGCTGCAATTACGGACGAGCTTTATATTTGTAAAAATGTAACCAGAGTTTTAACTTACCTGTAAAACCATAGATTCTTGCATAACTTTATTAAAATCTTCTTCTTTTATTTGAATATCATTGTTTTCATCGTCATCATCATTCATGTTTTTATCGCCATCGATCATGTTTCCATTACCATTGTTCATGGTTCCTTCATCATCGTTCATCGTTCCATCATCATCGTTCATGGTTCCATCATCATCATCGTCCATGGTTCCATCATCATCATCATCATCGTTCATGGTTTCATCATCATTATCGTCATCGTAAGCTTCAATATCAGAGTCATTCGCTGAGTTTTCGTTGCTATTGATTTCATTTTTCATCTCAGTTATTACTTTACCAACTTTTTGTTTTCCACTCTCTAATAATTTAGTGTTGAATATGGCATTATTTGATTCGCCATTTGTTGCTTGGTGGATCGATTCATCACCACTTTCATACGTTTTCGTTACAGTCGTGCTGGTTATGGGGGGTTGAGAATCTTCCATATACGTTTGTGTTACTATGGTCTCAACTTGGTTTTCTTTGTTTTCAGTTTGGGGTGAGTCAACGCTGTTCATAAAACTGCCAAAAATATTAATTTTACTTTTCACGTGATCGAGAATACTATGCGTTTCTGCCTCGGTTTCTGCCAATGAATTTGTTTCTTCTCCGTCCGAGAAATAATTCGTAACGTGTCCAAAATGTGTTTTAAATGCATCTTTCAACTTGTCGTATATGCCAGTCGCATATTGACCAATCGTAGCACCAACATCGGGTTTGGTCTAAAAGTGAAACACAATTTTATTAAGGTAATGGAGGTAATGTAGGAACGTTTAAAAAATGTGAACAATTTACTTCGACGACAACTCCAATCATGATAATACAATTATGCCATTTCTAAGATAATTTTATGGATAGCCACGTGATATTATACAAATGTATAATATGATAGTTAAATAACTTTATTTGCGGGGAGAGTAAATTTTATCTCTCGTCGATGCTTCAAAGGCAGTAATTAACAAAGTGGGCATTTTTAATTTTGAGGGGGCGTTTTACTTAAGAGGTGCTGAGGATGGCGATTCTTCTGCCACTTATATTTGTATATCTTATGATTTAATATCGTAATGCAATGTTTAACTGCGATACTGTGTACAATGAAATAACAAATTTAATTTAAAATACCAAATTTAGTATATAATAATATAATATGCATTAATTATATTTGATTACACTTTACATTGGAAATTGTAAAAGCATAAAAATGGATATAGTTAATAAACACTATAGAGCTAATTTATATAGGACTAGCTGGCTATCGAAAACATATTTATAAAAATATAAAACTATTAATATTGTCCATGCCGGCATGCCTAGTGTACCTAACCAAAAAAGGTCAACATAATTTTTTTAATGAATATTTTTTTTGTGGTGGTAAGATTTTTGAAAATCAGGGGCGTTGAGTAAAAAAGGTTGGGAATTACTGCTTTAGGCCACAATAAATACACATGAGTACAAAATATTATAAAATATACGCGTACCTGAGCTTCGGTGACTTCAGTGTTCGCATAGTCCTTGGCCCCCCGCGTGGTTAATGATGCCACGTTCAAGGACAGCATGACCACGTCATACAACGATAAGTCAGGTATGATGTACTTAGTCAACTTATTAACCAGTGGCAGGTACTGTCCGGCCTCCACCAAGCTTTTCTCCACGTCCGGCCCGATACACACGATGTGCGTCTCTTTAGCGTCCGTGAAGCTCTTGTAGGCTGCCTCAATATTCGCCGCAGTCGCAGTCATCTCGGAGTTAACGGTTGTTGTGACGTCGGCGTCCGAAGTGATGATTGTATTCTCGGCGACTGTTTTCTCATCGTTTTCGTCAACGCACTCGGTGTACGGCATCGCGACCGGAATTTTAAGTGAGGAGAAAAATCCCCGTTTCCTCCTCCAACCATACAAGTCGTCGCTATTAATATATTCGATGTGGTACGATTCACTGGGGTAGGTTAGTACGTCATTCCAAGATTCAAAGTGGTATTCGTTCATATCAATCTTAATTCCGTGCATCTATATTATAATATTTACGTAAGCGTAGTTACTATTATTATTATATGTATATTATAGTGCTATATAGGTATATGCCAATATATGAAATGAAAGTCAGTACAAAAAGTACAAAAAGTACAAAAATTGTTTACAAAACTAACTAAACACAGGTTAAAACAAGGGGAAAATACGGTGATTGGGGGGCAAATTCCCCCTTTGCCCCCCTGGATTCGCCACTGCTTATAGAACGCTACATATTTTAAGAAAAATTCTAATTTTATAGAATGGGGATTCTTCAAAACGTATCTAGCTATATTTCTTACAATCTTTAGTAGGTAATTTTAATTTAATATTCTGAAGATTCTAAATAAATTCCCGACTACGGACATAATTGGATTAGCTTATAGATATTTATTTTATGTTATACAGTAGATTCTTATTACGTGGAACGTCAATAACTCGAATTTCTAGTAATCTTGAACTCAATTCAAATCCTCTTGAAATTAATTACCATTAAAATAAAACTCAATTTCACGAACTTTTTTCTGTCCCTATTGAGTTTTTGACATATTGGCTATTGCCTTTATATCACCTACTACAATTATATGTCCAGATAAATCCCTCTCCCAGCGTTTATCCCAGACCATCAGTCATCACTATAGTCTATACTCCGTAAGTATCTTATTACTATCCATATATTTGCATTTAACAGCTATTACAAAACTAAATAGAGTAGGTACCTACCTAATAGTAAAATATAATCAGTTAACAGAGTGCAATTCCAAGGACGTCTTTGACGGGGGTGTTCCCTACCCACTCAAAAAAATTAAAACCCGAACTCATCTCTGGTAGTCTGGTGTATGTGTATCCAGAGGATCTTACTACTTATTTAAATAATTAATACATTTATCATCAAATGCATCAGGTAAACATAAGCTATAAGTAGGTGTTATTCAACTTACAACGTTACACGCGATCACGAAGAACAAAACTGAATAGTGATAGAAACGGTTCATGATTCGTCGATGCAGGGAATGCGATGTGGTGTGTGTACGGCGTAGATGATATATATTATAATATATAATATGTAATATGAATTATAATAAAATATTAAATCATATTGCAGCCAATCGTTAATGCGTTACAATATACACAAGAACAATAATTGAAAAACCTCAAATGATCAATTTTGAATTAATAGAGAATATTATTTAATAATACTGAAAAAAAAGATTTTAAATCAGACTTTACGCTGCCACCCGGCCACGTCACGACATAAAATATTTAAAAACGCAGACTCTATAAAATTATTATTATACTATTATTATTATACTATTATAGTTTATCATTTATCTGTTTTGCACTGTTTTGCGTATCTAGTCTGTAGATTGTAGACAACAAGTATTATTCATTTGTGCAAACACAAGTATTAGGTAAGCAACATAATATTATATAAGCTGTCAAACCGTGACATTTAAGTTTTGTTATATCACACACATACACGTACAACCTAACCTACCTTTATGACAATTGGGCATATCGCATAATATATGTAACATTTTTAAATTAAAAATTTTTTTTTTTTTGTAAACAAAATCCGATTTCATATGCAATATGCATATGTACTCACTGTCACAATATAGTCATGTATCATTTAATTATGTTATAAATACTGTTGAAATATACAATTTATTATTATTAGTAGTCAGCCTTGACACGTGTGTACAATTTAGTATCTAGTTATACTAGCGTAACACTCACTCTCTATACGGATGTAACATGACCTCGGTTGTGCATAAATATATAGGGCCTTTGAAGTAAGTAAGAATCACTTGCACAGTCACCGTCGTACAGTGCGCATACGGTGTGTGTGTACAGTCACGTTAAATTGTCCAGTTGTACGTTATTATATATTATACTTATACATAATCATATTGTCGTGTTGTTATTCATTTATATTAATACTAAAATGGTTAGTTTGTCGAGCTGCACTTTCAACAAATACTTTATGGGTATTATTAGAATTTACTTGCGTCGCGCAATGCGGTTTATCTAGCTGGTGTATAAATTAATAATTGGTTGGTATTGGTACGCAAATATGAACGTATATACGCTTCAATAATATACAACATATTATTATATATTATATTTATTTATATACTATAAACCAGGGCTTGAAACCGGTAACCGATTTTTCCCGGTAACCGGTTACCATGACTACTTTTTGGAGTGGTAACCGCTTCCCAGTATTCTGTTGTTTCAATTTTAAGAAGTGGTTATCAATTACCGGTAATCACGTAATTCGATAAAGAGGGAAATCTATAACGGTAACCGTTTATTTTTAGAACCGGTTAATTAATCAAAACCGTAATTAATCTCAAAATCAATTAACGTTAAAATTATTTTTTATTTTTTTTAAATGATGATCATGAAGTAAATATAAAAAGGTGGGTAAGTGTATGTCGCTCTGCTGTACAGTAGGTTACAAGTGGGTTACTGTATAATGGATAGTATTAAATTTGAATTCAATGATATAATATCACTGGATAAAATTGAAAACTTACAATGTCCGTAAACAGCTCAAAAAAAGTCAAATTATTTTCAAAATTTTATCGTATATATAAAATGCTAATATAAACATTCAATGAAATTTTCAAGTTTCTTCAGTCATTCGTTTTTTAATTACAACAAAATAAGAAAATCGTTACGTAAGAAATCGAGTGAATATCAAATGTTGTAAAATTATGAATTTCAAACGCTCATAAAAATTTAATTTGACTTTCTTTAACTAAAGACACAGTACCCACCACTCTACGCTGGAACAGTGATACGGTTGATAATCCTCTTGGTGCGGCTAACCTATTTTCCAAGTACTTTTATTCTATGTATAACAACTCTATTTCTTCACCCGTCAATATTTATAATATTAATACTATTCCGTATTAATTTCCTTCTAATTGCCACTTCACCCTCGACGATGTACAACTTGCACTCAACTCTTTAAAAAACACCAATTCTAATGGTCCAGACGGGATTTCAACACGTTTACTTTTTAATTGTCAAGATTCTATTGTTTATCCTTTATTCCTAATCTTTAGGCTATCTCTTGATGAGGGTATCTTTCCAGCTGCTTGGAAAACATATTCTGTCACCCCTGTTTTTAAATCTGGAGATTCCTCGCTTGTTTCTAATTACAGGCCTATTTCCATCCTACCTCACATTTCTAAACTGTTTGAGTCCATCGTCTACTTCTCAATCAAAAGAAGTCTTAACCATATTCTAACGGATGAGCAGCATGATTTCTGTAGTGGGAAATCTACTGCCACTCGCAGCCTATCTTTCACATCATACATATTAAAAAGCTTTGAATCTGATTGTCAAGTTGATGCTGTGTTCACGGACTTTAATAAAGCTTTCGACACGGTCATTCATAGCCGCCTTATCTCTGAATTGGATTCACTTGGTATCGGTAATCCTTTACTCTCATGGCTCCAATCTTACTTAAGTCAAATAATGAAATTCGTAAAAGTCCACTGCGTTGTTTCTGACTTATTTATAACTCCCTCTGGGGTCCCCCAAGGAGGACATCTCAGTCTTCTTCTGTTCATCCTTTTCATTAACTCAATTAACATGTATATTTCATCCTCTAGAGTTCTTCTCTTTGCCGATGATATTAAATTTTTTTCAAAAATTACATCCGTCTGACTGTCTTCAACTTCAATCAGATCTCAATAATTTCTCTCTCTGGGCCCAGCGTATTGGCCTAACACTCAACCTCAATAAGTGCCATATTATGTCATTTCATAGAAAACGAAATTGCATAATCCATCCTTATTCTCTTAATGGCTCCACCGAGCCACTCTCGAACGTTTTTCCACTGTCAAAGATCTCGGGTTCTATCTAACTCCTTCTCTTTCCTTTGAACACCATATTGATGTTATCGTTGGTAGAGTGTTAAAAATTCTGGGGTTTTTAAAGCGAAACACTAGCCTTTTTACGTCCGCTATTTATTTATTTTTATGTATAATACATGAATTAAATAAAACATATTTAGAAATTAGAACTAGATGAGTAATGATTTTTAGGTTCAAAAAATTTAAACATTATGCTAATATTCCCTAAAAAAGCTTACTGATATTCAATTAATTATACTCGTATTTTCTTAAAAATTATTAAAATTAGTAATTTCATTTTATTGTAATGCCTACAAAAATACTTTTTCGTGGGTATTTGAAACTTTTACGTACCTATATTTCATATGCACAACGATATTTTCAAAACATGTTGATTAATTTTATGCTATTGCCTATTTATAGTTTATACATTTATACCCGAGTTTATACAGTTATCCTAATAATAAAATAAACTATTATAATAATTAGTGACAACTTATAATTATATTTGTATGATAATAGGCTGACAGAGATCGTCTCCGTTCAGAATCGTTTTTCGTACATAGAAATTCAATGATTTATCAATGAATTCAAATTTAACACTTGCTTACACTCATTACAGTGACCTATTCAATGAAGATAGTGGCACTGAGTTATAAAAAATTATTGTGCTTATGTATTTTTAATATTTTTCAACTGTTATTATAACAATATATTATTAGGAGCATTGTATTAAATTTTCAAGATTCTTGACCCAGCGAATAACATGTTATTGATATTCATAGACAAAATAACTAAAAAATTGGATAGCGGTTCTGTAAATCAGTAAATGTCCGTATTCAGTTCAAAACACATCAAAATATTATGAAAATTGTATCGTGTATAGAAAATGCTAATATAAGCAACCAGCGAAAATTTTATATATATGGTCAATTGTTTTAGAATTACACCAAAAACCAAAATCGATTTTGTCAAAAACCGATTTTGCGTAAAAATTCCCGTTTTTCCTTAATTTTTTCTTTGATTTTCCGGGCATTTTTGAAAATTACTGGGAATTTACGCAATAGGTACGGTATATATATTTTACAAGAACTGATACAAATATACGATTTCGTAGCGGCGGACGGTGTGGGCGCGTGGTCGCTTACCCGTGGCCGATAGGCGATAGTATGTTTCGGGAGAAACGGCGGGTCGGTACGGACTGTACAAAAATACGGTGATGGTATAGGAACTCACATTTAAAAAAGCAAATTATAATCTCCAGATTCTTAAACAGAAAAAAACTATTCTTGATAATTAACCTATTATAGAATGATTTGTCAGATGGCACTTATTACCTATCAATTTTTAAATAAACTCTACAAAAAAAATCAATAACTGTTAAATTAATTTTGAAAAAATTGAAGTTAGGTATTAGCGTCCGCAGGTAAATGCATTTTAGAAAACAAAAAAAAATGTGGAAAAAATTATACAGTAGGAATTCACATTTAAAAAAGCAAACTACAATCTCCAGAATCTTAAACAGAAAAAACTATTCCAAATAATTAGTTCATTAAAGAATGATTATTAAGAGGATTATCATCGGGTAATCAATGCTTAAAAAATTAAGCTGGAGTTAAAATCATAAAAAAAAATTGAAGGGAGGTGCCCCCCTTCACCCCCCCCCCCTAAAAACCACCACTGGTACTTACATATCAGTCGATCAAAAACTATTTACAATGAATGTTAATAGTTATAAAAGCTATTAAAATATCCATTATTTGTATTTTTTTGTAAATAATAACTAAGACTTTAATAATGGCAGTAGGTAATCGTGTTCCTTGCACAAATTGTTTTTTAATAATTCTTAATTGCATGTATACTTTTGGAATTTATCCCCAGCTGCTAACCTGTGAATAATCATTCAATGATGAATTTAATAGTTATTACATTAATAGGTTTATAAATTAGAATATACTGCAGTTTCCAGTTTCTACTACAACATTACGTTATATTCTGTTTTTAATTTTTAAATGCATTCGGCCCCCTTGCGCTGGTGACCCTAGACATAATATCACATATAATATATTAAAATGTATACCTGGTTGCATAATTAAATTATTTACACGTTAAAATATTTATTATGAAGTAATCCACATATGTATGAACTATGAATATATATTAATTGTATGAGTTATATAAAATGTATAACAAGGCATTGTTAAGTTTATTGCATAATGCATATGTTTTTCGAAAAAACTTTTTAAAAAAACAAGTATAATTTATATTTTATGTTAGACGGGTTGATCTAGCAACTGACTGCTACCTACGACAACTGCATTTTTTTTAAAGCATAATCCGTTTTGAAAACGTCCAGAAAAGAGTTTGTTTTGTCTGTCTTGACAACAACTAATTTAATTTAAAGTGTTATGTTATATTATATTATAATGACAAATAATAATTGTAGTAAAATATTTAAATATATAATTGCAAAACATTTAATACCTATATCTAGCCATCTAGGGTATAAACTACACTAAAAAAGCTATGCTAATAAAATATATGAGGTATATAATTTATTTATGTATATAAATTATAAAATATAAAAATTAATAACATTTTATTGTTTTAAATACTTCGCGCAAACCTAATGTGATACCCATTACCCAGCGTATATTATATGCAAAAAGGTATACATATTAAACTTGAAGTGGTGAAACAAAGATGGCCTTTAGATTGTCCGTGGCAATAAATATTTAATTTAAGTCTAAAAAGTAAATGTAAGCCTCAAAATAAAATGAAAACAAACTTACGCGTAAACATCGACTCTTTCGGTAAAACCTAGCTTGAGTGCTCCGTCGCCGAAGAAAGAGCTATCTTCATCCATCATTTCTGAAACTCGAAAGTTGGAAGTACCTATCGAAATTCGAAATATTTGATGAATATAACCGGATCATAACGAAATGTGCGAGTTTGGGTTAAAACTTAAATTACTATATATACGGCTTAACGAACTATCCGTCTATATTGATGGCTTACTATTTTTTTGTTCACTGAAATTATTAGAATTGTAATCGTCGCCGACGAATGTCGACGATTGACGATTACCATATATAGATATTATAAAATATATTATTTACTATGATAAATCCTTAGAACTTATATATTATGCTCACTACTCAGTACGCTTAACATAATATCATTGTACAACTGTCAAACCTCACATACCGTCAAAAAGTGATTTCCTAGTACAAAATATAGGTATCAGGTTATGTTCGAATTAGGATATTGCAACTCAAGTCAATAATTATGTAGAAAATATGGTATCGGTACATGCACGTATACATGGGGATTTATTGGTTCAAATATTATTTTTCGACATGCAGCTATTAATTATTATATAAATATTATATTATTATTTTACCAATGTAAAATAAAATTTTGAATTTTTTTTAATATTATTTTGTATCAACTATTTGACTATATTAACGTTCACTTCACACGTTCTACACAATACATATTATTTACAACTCTTGTATGGTGTATATAACCGTCCATGTCGTATCCGCTGGTGTAATGCGTTTTTATAAGATTTATTCCGCACTTCATTTGTCACCTCTATAGTATTTGATGGCTTAAATATTTCTTGGAACATATTATAATATCCGTGTAGCGTTTATACTGCAGGTCTATGGTCATTATACTCTGTATAATCGACTAACGAGTTTTTTTATTTTAAAGATTTTTTTTAAGTTAAATCTGCAACAATTATACACTCGACAAAACGAAAAAAAAGAAACAATATTTTTTTGTTCACATTAAAATATGTTTATTTTGATAAAAGGCTGAAAATAAGTGAACATTTA
>NC_042494.1:131905620-131913679 GCF_005508785.2 Acyrthosiphon pisum
TCATTTTTAATAATTCTATTATGATTTTTTTTAGGGAATCAGAGAATATTAAAGGGTTCTTTTTTTTAGAGTATAATATCATACATTGACTCTTTTAGAGCATACAAATTCTGACCCCAATCATTACTAATCAATACTTAATAACAATCATTCTAAAAAATAAATTATTAATATTATTAAGATAATCTACTTCTTGTCTATTACTATCACTTTTCACCAATAACATAAGACAATATAAGAACCAGCAAGTAACAATTTACTGTTCTTGTATCATAATTGTATATACCTTTCAATATTTTACTACTGTTATTTTAAAATATATTTTTATTATAAGACAAAATATAAATAGTAAATTAAAACATATTTAAAAAATGCTAGTTTAATTTGTTAAGTTTATGATTGAATTTTTACTTTGTCTAGTTTTACTGTTACTATTTTTATTTATTGACAATATAAATTTAGTGTGGTTAGTTTCAGTCACTAATATTGATGCCTAATTAAATATTCAAATTTCAATTAATATACTTGGTTCCTTATATTGAGAAGGATGTTACACTCGTCCTTTTCTTGTCGTACCTAGCTTTTATTATAAACAGTGAAGTAGTTACGATAAAAAAAAAATATTAAATTAGAAAATTTTCGAGCGTTACCTTTTTCGTACCGGGCGAATTTTCTATGGAGGTAATATTTTCGGACTTGTGATTTTTTTCCAAATTTTTCGAAAAACACCGTAAATTATTTTGCCACTAACACTCTAATTCGATGTGGTTTTTAATTAAATTTGTTCGTAATTTTTAAATAATATATGCGTCATAATATAGCTATATTTCTAAAGTCATATATATGTTTTCACATCTTCTGAGGGTCGCTTGAGACACACGTTTTTTAAAAATGCACGTCTTTATATTTAACATTTTTAGAAACACTTTTCAAAATAGTCAAAACCACATTTTTTTCTTCAAATAAACAGAAAAATCTAAATTTAATTAATATAAACATAAAAACTTTTTATTTAAGTTGTGGCTGTATAGTCTAGTACACTGTATAGTGTATAGAATATATTGAACGTAAAAATAATATTATTTATAATATACATTATATATATCAACTTAAAATGGTGATATGGTCCATCATAATAATGATTAATGATTAATATTGCTGAGATTATAAAAAAAAGGTAAGTAGTTGATAGAATAATTAATATAATGATTACTGACTATATAATATAAAAACATAGCAGGTAGTACCTAGGGTACCACAGGTTCGATGTATGTCATATACTAATTACTCGGAATTTTGACCTCCTCAATGCACTAACTAGATTCACTTTCCCATCAAACAAGATACTGAAGTTGAAAATCGAAGTATTATTTCGACTACTTATCAGTTATCGTGTACACAGACACAAAAAAAACAACACATAATCGTAAAATCAATACATTCATCGCTCCACTCAGAATCTAAAAAATAAATTGATTTTCCAGTAAACTTTTTTATTTTTGTTAAAGGTATGAAAAGGAAAAAATGTTTTTTTTCTAAATTAAAATTTTTTTTTACTTTATGGGCATTTGGGATGAGGACAGTTGGGTCCCGTGATAAGAATTGGGGCCCATGATAAGAAATTATAGCTGATAATATTATATTTTTGTTGTACTTTTTACTGATAAGGCATGTGGACAAAACAAAAAAGCAAATGTTATTACTTATTATCAAATACCAATTACTAAACGAGTTACAAGTAAAACATAATATTTCTACTTATATGTGATCATTATTTTAAACTATTAGATTTTTTTTAAACTGACAATAATAAATCAATACAACAAACTCATAATGTCATCAAGTAGTGTAAGTATACATTCTTTTAATCTTTTCTACCAGTTACCTATATAAATGATAGTGTAAAAAATAATTTTGACTTAAATGTTATGTAGAGACCGGATGATCATCGGCGAAAATGGGACCGAGACGAATACGAAAAATTGGCCAGAAAAAGACTAATGGACGATCTCGACGACGATCATTCCAAGGACCTATCCCCAATAAAAAGAGAAATGCTCAAGCAACGAGATTACCGTGTAGACTTAGACTCAAAACTTGGAAAAAGTGTTGTAATTACTAAAGCCACTCCTTCTTCACAAAGTGGAGGGTAATAAATATTTTTTTTTTATTTGACTTTATTTTTACTAAATCAATCTTGTTATATTTCAGATATTACTGTAATGTTTGCGATTGTGTGGTTAAAGATTCCATTAATTTTTTGGATCATATAAATGGAAAAAAACGTAAGTCTACATCCCATGTAATTTTAAAACAATGTAGATGAATATTATTCAGTGATATGGTGTTCTCTTAAAGGAAATTGTTCATTGATTACTAAAGACCATATTTTTGTGCAAAAAACATCTGAAAACGTAAACAATTAAGATTTTAGTCTTGTAGGAATTAAAGAATATAAATTTTTTCAGCGTAGATACTTAGTATTATATTTTTCTTACCATTTATTTCATATTATATTATTTTTGTATGTCCCTAGGTAGATATATATAAATCAAAAATATTGTAAATTAATTTATAACATTTTACTTAAATATATTATTGTAGCGAGCTGTGACTAGCTGTCTAAATACCTATCTAAATACCTGTATAAATAATGTAATAATATGTATGTAATCATATATTATACGCGCCGCGTAAATATAAATATAATTGTGATACATTTAAATTTCTTTGGGTTTATTTTACAGCCGCAGTGAATATCGATTGTGTACAGTTGTCACATAATCGTTATCTTTATTACATTGTACCTATTAAGTTAAATCCTAAATTGAACGACTATGATAAAGTAACAAAATCTCAAAATAATACCTGTAATAATAAGAAAATGTGCATTTAGATAAAATATAATTTAAAATCTGCGTTTTAATGCAAAAACCGCAATTGAGCAATTTTGTACACAAATAAAAATGGTTTTATTTAATCTACTTCATTTAATTTGGATTTATAAGTAGTTTGTTTCTATTGGAATTGCAACAAACAGATGCATTGCACAAGAATCCGGTCTTTATTGATTATTGATGAGAATAGTATAATACAGTGAGCCTCAAAAACTTTACTTTTGAGGGGGATAAAAATAATTTGACTTTTTTCGGGTTGTGTTACTTAAATATAACTTAAATTATATATTATATTATGTATTATTTCAAGGGAAAAGAAAAAAAATTGGAATTATCACTTGATATTGAGACTCGGCTGTTGTTAATCTGAATGATTTTACATTTAATAACATTTATATAAATTCAAATTTTCAGATCAAAGAAATTTAGGAATGTCCATGAAAATTGAAAGATCATCATTGGATCAAGTGAAAAAAAGATTTGAAACAAATAAAAAAAAAATGGAAGAAAAGAAAAAAGATTATGATTTAGAACAGCGTTTACGAGAATTGAAAGAAGAAGTAATTTTAAATTATACATATAATATATTTTTAATTATATTTATTTATTACATTTTCAGGAAGAGAAGTTAAAAGAATATAGAAAAGAAAAAAGAAAGAAAAAAACGTAAACATGACGAATTAGATGATGAACCACAAAACGATGATATGGCAGCATTAATGGGATTTTCAGGTTTTGGAACGTCAAAAAAATAACGATAGGATAAATAATAAAGTTTAAGTGATAAATAGTAAATAAAAAAGTCAATAATTGACAATAATACTAAATAATAATATTTATAATTGTAATGAAACTGCTTTCTAGAAATTCATATATATTCAAACCAAACAGAAAATCCATTCAGATTTGTAAAAAAAAAGATTAATTTTAATATTATAAATATTTAATTTTTTTTTTAATATTATAAATGTACACAGAATTATTCAATTATTCATATCAAACCATTTTATATGAAATAGAATTTAGATGACAGAACACAAATATAATTTGTACCAAATATTTTATACATTTTGATATTTCTTAATTTGTATACTATTAAAATAATAAATACAATTTTTTCAGTTCTCTTTGTAATAAGTAAAAACATACTCAAAATAATATACATTAATACATTGCAATGTAATTTATATATATATGGTACATTTTTTTTTTAACTTTGTATACTTGATTTTATCTACTGTCTCCAATATTAGAATCCAAAATGAACCTTAAATATTAGTATAAAAGTAATCATTAGTAATAATATATACTTACTTATAGAATAAAACTAAAGCATCAGGTATAAGCATTCCGATTGATAATCAATATTTGTTTAATTGATTGATCTGTCTATAATCTAATAACTGCAACACTTAATATTGGTATGTCACAAATGCATGCTGACATAAGACTTGTAAATTATACAGTTGATAAACCTGCTCTACTTCACTAGCCACCACAGAATATTTCATGTTCCATTAACCACTAATAAATAAATCCCATAAATTCATCAATGTTCTCCCAAACCTTTCATGGTAATCTAAATGGTAGATTCAAAAGAAACTAGCATACTGACCATCTAAATTAAAACCAAAACTATTTGAGGTACTAGTAAGGGCCTGTCTCACAATCATAGTTTAAACCTCGGTTACGCCTGACCCACTGATTTTACCAGCCGAATTCAGTGGTTTAACCTTAGTTCAACGATTGTAATACGGGCACTAACAGATAGCATGTGAAATTCAATCATTTACTTACTAAAACTTTTTCTTATTGTATAATGTATACAAATTATTAAATTATTTTAGATAAAAATAAACTTCTGTATACTAGGAGATATTGTGTTTAGATTAATATAAGATGTCATTACAAAGTTTTTTTTTTTAATTGTATTGTTTTGTTTAACTTGTATTTTTAATCTGGACATCTAATATAATATACTTAGTTGATTATCACTGCTCGGTCATATAGTATGATCAAGCAGAGAATTTATTAACTTATATTGTAATCGATGACAATAATTTTAAATACAATTTTTTTAAGCTGTTCAGTATTTGTTAAACCTAACCTCAAACATAAGTGATAAATACATTTTGTGGTGTTTGTGTCATAAACCAGACTCAGAACTTCAGGCATTCGCATGAGTATTTCAATACTTCAAATAGTTACTTCAAATAGTTCAAAACCTAACTGGATACTAATTTGTTTTTGTAATAGTTGACTCTAATCGTCAAATATAACAAATCCAAAAATGTATGTTGCACATTTTTGCATATTTAAAGTTCTTATATTTGTTAATCAAAAAAATTATAAAAGAAACCCAGGTGGTATCCTAAGATCTGTACTTTTGAAATCATACAATTCAACCATGCAGCATTATGTACTTATTTTGTGAATTTTGTACAACTACCCAAAACCATTTTACTATAAAATTTAATTTTGGTTGAAAAATGTACAAAATAAACTACATTAGTACAATGTATAATCTATTTATAGTACATGGTTTAAATGTATTAAGAGTAATGGAGCTGGGTGCTAGGGATCACTTACTGCAGCACCTATACATTGAAAACTAACTTTGAAGGTTGTACAGAATTGTACAAAATAAAGTAAATAATATTGCATTGTTGAATGCAGTGGCATAGCCAGGGGGGGTTGGGTGTTTAATACAAAAACTATAAAAACTTGATTTTAATCTATACTTAAAACAGGTCCATTTCATAATCCTGGCTACGCCACTGGTTGAATGAATGTTTGATTTATATTTTTAGGAAGTTCAGGGGTCAGGGTAGAGTACCTAAGAAATCTAATATTAACATGAAGAGATGTCTTGCACTTCTTTTGTCATTTTTTTAAAATTATATTATAGATTTTATTAGATCAATAATAATAAATTTGTTTTGTGTTTATGTTAAATATCTAATAATATTTAAAGTTAAATTCAATTTTTTTTATAAAAGACTACTGTAAATAAGATAATGTATATTCTGAATTCTTACACAACTATTATTATAATGCTGGAATGATTATGTATTTTAGACCCTTAAATAGTTATCAGAGTAAAGAATATATTGATTTTACAATTGTTTTATTTTTATTTGTGTGTTAATCAACTATAAACTCAGACAGAGGTTTCTGAAAGCAAATTGGATCTAGATAATTTATGTGCAGTCATATATTAACGTCCTACATGGTTTCAAATCTGCTGGTGCAAAGAAATTAACAAAGTATACATCGTCGATCTAAAACTCATTGTGATTCATTTGAATAGGTAATAAACATACCTAAATGTAAATTTAAAATAATAACTAATGTCTAATAAGTATCTTCAATTCACGAAATAATTGTTATATTTTATAAATTGTACCTATTTATTTATAAGAACCTAATTTGTAGACTTCTAAATTCTAGTATATTTAAAATTGTATTTTAATGATCAACATTGACAATATTTAATTTTAATATCTTAAGATTTTGCATATTTTGATTTTAGTATTCACTAAGTTATTTATTAGTCTCAGTTTTTTTCTGTCATCAACATTTGGAGTAAAAATATGAACTTTAAGCGCTCCAAAAATGTAATTTGAGTTTCCGTTAGAGATTTTTTTATTGATAAAGGTAGACAAATTTATAAGAAATCTTGTATTAAATTTGCAAATCTTAGATTTCAAAAGAAACATTTTTATGAATTTCTAACTCAAAATAATTTTCGTTTGATTTTTATGTGTTTTGTCAACATTTGAACTTTAAATGCTTATAAAAAAAAAATTGTGACTATGGACTTTTAATATTTTTCAAATTTCATTGTAACAACATATTAAGAGCCTTGTATTTAATTGTCAAGCTTTCTTAACCAACGTATACAATTTTATTGACATTCATAGAAAAAATAACTAAAAAAATTGGAAACTCACCATGTCCGTAAACAGCCCAAAAAAAGTCAAAATATTTTCAAAATTTTATGGTGTATAGAAAATGAAAATGTAAACATTCAGTAAAATTTTCATGTATCTATATAGTTATTCGTTTTTGAATAACAATAAAATAACAAACCACTACATGAGAAATAGAGTGAATATCCAATATTGTAAAAATATGAATTTCAAACGCTCATGAAAATTTAATTTGATTTGCTTGTAGAGACATTTTTTTTTTTTGATAAAGGTAGACAAACGTATGAATAATCTTGTATTACATTTTCAAATCTTAGAATTAAAAAGAAAACATTTTATGAATTTTTAATTCAAATTAATTTGCTAATTTTCTTGATTTGTCTGTATTTTGTCAAGATTTGAACTTTAAATGTTTATAAAAAAAAAACTGAGATTATTTATTATTAATATTTTTTAACTGACATTGTAACAATATAGTAAAATTCTTGTATTACATTTTTAAGCTTTTTTACCCAAAAAATAAAGTTTTATTGACATTCATAGAAAAAAAATAACTAGTGAAACTGAAAATGTACCTAAACAGCTCAAAACAAATCAAAATATTTTAAAAATTTTATCGTGTATAGAAAATGGAAATATAAACAACCAGTGAAAATTTAATGTATATACGTTCATTTTTTTTAGAGTTACACTAAAAACCAAAATCGATTTTAAGGAAAACCGATTTTGCGTAAAAATTACCGTTTTTCTTTAATTTTCATGTTTTTTTTCCAGGCACTTTTGATAACTATTAGGAATTTTGCAATCCCCAATTGTACATTAATATTCACTTGCCCATCCAACAAGATATTGAAGTTGAAAATCGAAGCATAATTTCGACTGCTTATCGTGTACACAGACACAAAAATAAATAAAAAAAACACACATCATTGTAAAATCAATACATTCATCGCTCCGCTCAGAATCTAAAAATGGTTAATATATTATAATTAATATTTTTATGATAGTTTGAACTGATAAACCATTAATCGATTTTAGATATTTTGTTGTAATCCAAAAACGAATAACCCCAGAAACTTGAAATTTTCACCAAATATTTTTATAATGTTATTTTCTCTTATGGTAAAAATACATCAAATAAACCATTTGTTAAGTCACTCAATATTTACAAATTTAAAATGTTTTTGTTTACATTAATTGAAGTTTTTTTTTTTGAAAGTTTACAATCTT
>NC_042494.1:131914758-131926670 GCF_005508785.2 Acyrthosiphon pisum
TTAACTTTGACAACTTTGAGCATGTATATGGTATCTCATTGCTTTCAAGATGAATAATGGTAGTAAAATAAGTAAATTATAGATAATAATGTCATTTATAAAGCAATGTTTTATATTTTTTTGTAATATTTTTGTATTCCATATTTTCATTTTTTAATCACATATAAAGTGATTTATTATTACATATATATTTACATAATTTTGGATTTTTTAATACATATAAATCCGAGCCCTAATGATGATGTTTGAACATAGGTCTATAATAACAAAATATGTGTATGTGTAGATAATAAATAACTAATATTTCGTTTTTTTTGGGTAAATTACACGGCCACGCGAACGATGACAGGTTTCTCGTACCTAGATATAAATCAACATTAAATTCCTAAAAATGTAAAATTTATATTTTAAATTGAAAAAAAAAGAAAAACGATGGTCAAAAACTAATTAAAAACAATAATACGTACAACTTATGTGCGACAACATAAAAACCTTATGTACAACCATAATGTGCAACAATATAAAAATCATAAAATTATAATATCAATAAATTATTTTAAATTTTAATCAGAAAACACAAAATATCGACATGTAGAAATCAAATTAAAATTTTGATTTTTGATTTCATGCAATCACTATTCAGTATTCGCTAATCAGATCTAAGTTCCGCGATTTTGATTTGATACATTTAAAAAATTTAATTGAAATTTATATTTATCTAAATGACTAAATGTACTTTTTTACTATATTATAACTAATATTAATAATAAAATAGTAATGAAGACTGTATAAATTTCAGGTGGCACTCATGATGATGTCGAACATAAATGAACATTCAAACATTTTACACTAAACAACAAATTCCAGCATACCTGTAAATAAAATAAAAATATATACCATTATTACTTAATAGATATTTATAATATAAATTATTCAGTAATATAGTAATATACAAAATAATGATTTCAATATATTAAATGAAAAATTTAAATACACACAATACTAAGCCATTAATTGATGTTTAAAGTTTTAAAAATATTTGCATTCTCTAATCACATAACTATATAAGATACCTATTAATTAAAAACATTTCCCTACCAATTCTATGAATAATTATTGGTGTCCCACTTTTTCTGGGTCCCGTTTAAAAAAAATAATAATTTAATTTGATATTATTGAATTTATACTAAAACTAAAAACTAATTACGCTTAAGTGTGAATACAATTTGCAAAAGAAAAAGAAAATTAATTGGTAGAATCGAGTATTAAGTGTATTTACAAAATATTAAATTACTTAAACCAACGAATTGCAGACACTTCCTATACACAGACACTCAAATGTTAACAATACAAAATAAATACATAATGATAGTACACCACACGAATAATATTGTACTTACAATGTTTCTATTGGACAAAACAGTGAAAGGTATGTATCAAATGAGTTCAGGATTGAAGCCACAACGCAGTCTTTTAAATGTTTACAATTACCATCGATTTGGTTAGGTGTTGTACAATTTTGATATGATAGACCACTCTAAACAAATATTAAACAGTAAACGCACAACATAAATTTGTAATAATATTATCAAACAAGACTATCTGTACTAGTCACGATTACGGTTCACTCACAGTGTTCAACGATACTTGGTAAACTATATTAGTTGAGTTCAATGTAATAGAATCTCTCAACCATGCTAGTTCTTTGATATCGTGCAACGATGTAGAATTGGATTCGCCTGTTATCATAGCGGGAGAATCAACAGCTGAGGTTGTCGTGGTTTCATCTCTATCCCCAAAAACATTACTTGAAATAGATGACGATAGAAATTGTGCAGATATATCATCTTCATCTTCGAAATTCATGATTCCTTTATATTTGTAGTGGCTTAATTTATTCTTACGTCCTAAAATAAATTGTTATTACCTATACTAAATACATTGGCATTTGGGATCTTGAACGTAATTAATATTAACGAATGGACTTTTTATGTTATTACCTGATAATAAATTTCCTCGTGATAATAAATAAGAAGACTGTGCTGATGCACGTCCTTGTATAAACTGTGGTAGATGATTGTAGCCCGAACCAGGTGGAACTTAAATAATGTATTAAACAAATTAACGTTAATGTTGGTAAAACATTTTAAGTATAAATAGTTTTATTACGTACACCTAATTGAAAAGCTGAAACAAATATATCAAAATAATCTACTAAGGCTTTAGCACTTAGCGGATTGTTCATAGTTCTGTCATTGCTTAGTCGCATTTATAGTAAATCCATTTTTTTTCATATTTTATTTCTTTGTTGGTTTAGTAATAATTAGTTTTGTACAATATTTGAGATCTTATGTTTTGTTTATAATAAAAGTAAGTACCTATATTAATTGTATTCTATTTGACTATTTTGTTTTATTTCTACAGCTTATGTCTCATATACAGTAATCTCACATAAAAATTGATAATGGTAAGAAATATTTAATTAATATTAAGTCTCCCACCTCGCAAGTCTATAACAATTAATTATCAACTATTAATTATTATTATTAGGTAATTAAAGCCTTGATTTAAAACTATCAAATCAACTCAACTAGGTACATAATAATAATAATAATCATCATCTACACAATCACTTAATTTACCTTACAATATATCATTTTATTTAAAATATTTTTTTAATCTTTATTTTTAACTCATTAAAATTTGGTATCTTTTTATCTAGTCCTTATTCTGCATTCATTGTTATTTAATATTTTATCAACTAATCATGTTAATGTATTGTTTATTCTACTGCTCCATGCCTCTATTATTTAATGTTAAATTTCGTCCTTACAGTTAAGCATATGACCGCAACATTATAAATAAATAAACTAAAGTATAATAAACTAGTAGAAGTGGCAAAGGAAACAAATTTGCCACCACTCCCAAACCCCGTGACCCCAAAAAAATATATTTTAAAAGTTAACGTAATTTTAATTTACAGTGGTACCTACTAATAAATCCATCATTAAGTGGTTTGATCTTCTCTGTAGCCACCAATGTAGTTGTATCGTTAGGTTTGACAACGACCAAGGACGTTAGCGGAGTAACAAATGAATACTAAAAAGCAGATACACACAAATATATATTATATAAATAATTATAACACAACTTCTGTAGTTAAACATATAGATTTATAAATAGGTACTTACTTCTAATGCTAGTTCGAGTGCTTTAGCTTTTTCCGCAGAATTTTCGTTCTTGTTTAATTCATATTTATCCATCAGTTGTTGTATGTTCAAATACGCCCATAATTTTTCTAAATGACCTGTTATTAGTTTACAACAAATACAAGTAAGTTGTTTATGAAACTAAACACACGCGCAATGCACAAATACATTGTGTACAGCAGTTACAAAAATACAATTAATTACCTATTCTTCTTGTCTGTGGAAATGCGTCATGAGGAGCGATTGGGAAACCAAAACATGAGATAGGAACATTGAAATCCCCTTCAGTGGAATCGGCATTCAAAGTGCCGTTAAAATCAAGCAATTCGCCTTCCTTCAATTTTCCGGCTACTATTAATTCTGTACCTTTAAATAATAGGTTAAATGATTTTTTCGTCACAGTAACGTTGTCAACCTGTAAGTTGTACATCGGTATATAATTTATAAAACAAGTCCTCAAACACTGCAGTGTAGGTGTATTTTTACAATTTTACCTGAGTATCAACGTATTGGAAAGTGACGTTGGACAAGACTGGTGAAGATATTTCTTTATAAAAATTGTGCAATTGTAACGACGCATCTGAAGCTTCATAAATCACTCTTGCGAAACCGGTGTTGTTTAATGAAAGTTTTTTAAGGAATTCAATATCCGCCCCTTTGCCAAATCCCAAACTATAGATCGGATAACTAATAATAACAATATTTGTATTACTATTTTACCATTGGTTGTAATAAATCATATTTTTTCAACGCCCTGCAGATGATGACCTAGCTGTAGTTATTAATACTAAGATAAATGTCTTATACTACAGTAGTAATTATCAATCATCAGTAGTTATTAACTCACTTATCCACGTTAATATCAGAAACATATTTCATCAATGCCTGGGGATTAGTAATCCCTTCGTTCATTTCGCCGTCGGTCAGAAACACAATAATAGGTTTTGGTGTTTTAGCACTATCTTTGAAACGCATTTTGCCCAATTTGGCGATCGAAAGAGCTTTGTTCAAGGCATCTTCCATATTTGTGGCTAGTATCATAATACACATTTATAACAGTCAATCTATATTTTTTCATGTGGGTTATACTATGAATTTTAATATGTCTTATCCCTATATCGGGTCTTACTGCTATCCGGTTCCAAGGCCTGAATGAATTTCTTTGCATATTGTATATTCTGCTCGTTTGCCGAGAAAATAAAATGGTTTTCTCCCATTGTCTCAAAATTATTCAAGTTCCTGCCTCTATCGTCCCAGTAATTTGACGTATTTTGAGTAGCGTTTATTGTCCAAATCTGTCACATGAAAGTTCCATTGACAATACTTAATAGTTACCAGCAAACAATATATTTCTGGGTATAAGAAAATTGCACGTTTACCTGAGCTAAACTCGAAAAAAGTATCAACGTGAAAAAGTCTTCGGAATCGATTTCTGACAGAATTTGACTCATAGCTCCTTTTACTTGTGTTATCTTCTGTCCATTCATAGAGCCACTAACGTCAAGTATAAATATTACGTGAGTCTTAAGTGGTTTCAAATCTGTTGGTGCAAAGAAATGAACAAAATATCCATCGTCGATCTAAAAGTCATAGTGTGGATTACAAAATCATTATAATTTAATTATAAATAATAAACCTAAATTTATTTTTATGAATACAATTATATTAATAATAGTAAACCTCTTGAATACACGAATTACAAGTAATTTTTCATGAATTTTATTTATTTACTAACAATTTACAAGAACTTAATTTGGAGTACATTTGTAATCATATCAACGTTTAATTTGAATATTTTTGGATTTTATCATATACCATATTATTAATTAATCTCAGTCTTGAACTTTGTATCTACCTATATTTACCTCCATAGTTAAATAAAAACTAATTGTACCTACTTTATAATAATTTAACTAAATAATTAATATTGGTTTTGTAATCAAAACTAATTTATTTTCGGTTTTATATGTGGATTATTTGTTAAAAGGTATTTCTAAAAATAAATAGGATATAGAAGAAAAATTATATTAGTATACACTATACAAGTTGTATTACACTTTTTTTAATAGAAGTTATTTTAAAATACTTATTTTACTGAAATACGACTAAGTTGGGAATAAAAAAAGACACTTTTATATTCAGCTTTAGAATATGAAATTAAAAATATATGTTGTCGTTCAAAAGAGTAAAAACCATAAAAATATTGAAGATAAAAAAATGGCGGTCTAAAGAAATACAATTTATCACTACTTATGATTAAAAAAAATATTCTGCCAACATATTGAGTTTGTGACTGCGTGAGCCGTGAGTGCCAAAATAATGTTATGTAGAATAAATTATAGTGTCGCGCAATAATTGATGTATTGAGCGTGTGAATCAATGACGGGGTAAGCCGGGTAGGTTTTCTGGGACCAGTGGGCAAATAAAGGTTTTGGATGCCCTAATTAAAGGCATCTTACTTTAAAGGCGGGCCCCTCACTATGCAGTATGCACCCCCTTCCTAGCGCCAATCTTACGAAATGTCGAAACATTGTTCACGAAAGTCATAAAGATAAATTGTTAACCATTGAAAAGAGATAAGCCCGTATCTATATCAAAGATCATTAAGTGTTGTTTTGCTTCGACTTGAAATAATGATTAAGAATTATTTTCCAATACATTAGTCATTAGTGTCTTCTGAAGTAATGTGTATCATATGTTAAATGGATCACTCGGTATATAGGTAGGTATATTAAACTTATTTAAAACAATAAACATACAAGAACTTGATTTGGCGCTGATTTATGATCTACGTCATATTGAACTATGAATTGGCCTTTAACACCTCGTTCCGTAAATTTTATCTGATCTTTAACAGTTGGACTCCACGTTATCGTCACTTTGTTGCCTGACTCATGGGTAATTTTTGCCAATTTGTTTTCTGTAATACATTATTATTATTAATTAATTAAAATAGCATCAAAGTACATAATGCTCATGACTTATAAATTATAATTCATAAAAAAAGATAAAATATTTCTAATTTGGTACAATAATACGAGTTTATGATAATTATAAATCATTGTGAAATTTTGTGTAGTTATGTGTTGATTCATAAGAAATTGTGAAAAGTTATGTGTCAATTAAAATAAAACATATTTGTTTTATTTGCATTTTTTTGTTAGTTATAACTAATTGTCTAAATCAGAAATTTTTATTGCGTCGATGATTAAAAAAGGATTTAGGTACGTATATCAAATAGTTAACTAATTAAACACGTACTACTAATTTTAGTTTCAATTTCATTTGCTGTTTTTATGTCTGGCACTTCCAATTTTGTTATGTCTGAAGATTCTTCGATATCTACTATTACTTGCAAGTTTTTAACAACCTATATAACAACAAGATAATATTAGAATTTCAACAGTTATAATGACTAATTGACAATTGTGTACTCACTTGTCCGGGTTGTAAGTTTATTATATTTTCATAAATTCCCAACTTCCTGTTTAACAACTGTTCGTATGTGAGATTAAACGTCACTTTGCTTTCTGCTTCCACGTTTACAGAAACCGTAAACTTATTTGAATCTCTTGCACTACGGATAATTCAATGTTAGTAGATTGTCGACGTTTAAGGTCAGATATGATTTTAAATTATAAGGTTACTAGACTGAACATACTTTTGCTCGACATGAGCAGCCGTCTGACCCGAGTTAACAGCAGCAATATATTCTTCTTTGGCCTCTTTCTTTTCTTTAACGTAAGCTGCGTAAACTTTTTCGTTTATCTCCCTAAATCCAAAACAGGATCGATTATATGGAGTTCATGGTCTAAAAATATATATTAAATAGAATCTTACATCAAAAACTTAGAAACAAATGCAGATTCTGGAAGTGTTACGTAGAACTGTACTTCGTGGGAAGTGTTTTTCTTGTTGGCCACGCGGCTAGAGACAACAGTCTGTGCATATCTGTACTTGATTTTCGAATGGACGACGAAACTGTAAATGTCTCCATTTGTGGCCTGGACCCAAAATAAATAATAAATAATTGATCATTTCTTTCGTTAATGTTTTGCACAGACAACAATAAAATGTTATAAAAATGTTCAAGGTTTTGCACTTTTATCCATAAAATCAGGTAATAAACAATATGCAATCATGTAGGACGTAGGTGATAAAGATAATAAAGAAAACTGGTAAGTCTAGTGTAGATGACTCTGAAAAAAATAGGGAGGATAGAATATAATATTAAATAGGTTGGTAAAATTAATTAGGTGTACTAATAGTTATTTTGGTCGATTAATTTGGGATGATTTTGGTCCAAAATATCGTAATTTTATAAAACTAATTTTAATAAAAATCACTGAACGTAGAATACGTTTTCAAATTAAATTGTACGTTCATTGACAATATGCTTAAAAGTTATAGTGGACACTAGTATTAATAAGTTATTAACTAATGTCCAATTCCCGTATGCATAGTCGATTTATGTTTCAAATATTAAGGCATTAATGGACATGTTAAACTATGCGTTATGTGACACTTAAATTCACTATGCATATGCACATAAATGTCATAAATGTCATAAGTTGTCTTTATTCTTAAATCTAAATTTTGTATATGAACAAATCGTTATCACATAATATTAAATAATGTGTTTGAACGATCGTTATTGCAAGCTGCTTACGACAATCAATATTCTATAATAGGAGACAAGTAAAAGATAGGTGAATAGAAAAAAATTCATCTTACGATTTCATTAGCACCGGACTGCTCTGCACCTAACACCAATAAGAACAGCAGTGCGGCGACGAAAGTGCACGAGTACATCGAGACGGACAACATACTGTTGCGTCGGACGTTTAACTTCAAATGCACCCGGCCTGATGAGTGGTAACTAAGTAAAATAGTAGTGTTAATGTACAGGGTACGCCTCCGAACTCGATCGATTGTCTTATCATACAGTACATAATAATATTGTCCTGGTATACATCACGTGATCTAAAAACTGTTCAAACTGCTATTCCCCACCATCGGCTTCGATATATTGAACACGTTTGATGCATCTCAATTCTCAATTCTGTCCGCCAAAACAGCATGGATTGTTACATCGATTTCTTATGTTATTTTTTCAATACTGGCTGCTCATCTGCTGTGTTACGGAATCACGAATAGTTACTCAAGGGGATTTTTTTAACATGCCCGTCCTTTTTTATGCTCATGTTATGCATATACCTATTCAAATTCTGATTTTTTGGTATTTTGAATTACACTTGAAGAATATATTTGCGAATACTTGAAATATTTTGTACTGCTTAAGGATAATCCTATGATAATACAAACTTCTGTTTTTCTAATAGAAACTCCCTTTTTCACTTCAATTATTCAACAGATATTATTTTTTAAATTTTAATTTCATGATAAAAGATGATTACACCTACGAGTCAAACAGTAGGTACAGATAAATAAAATAAACAAAATACATATTAAATTTAGTTAAAAAAATAACTTATTAATGGCGTTATAACATAAATAAAAAAGAATCAGAATAATATATAATACAATAAATTATAATTAAATACATATAATATTATGAATTAAAATTTAAAAGTATTTATACATGTAGAGTCTAGACAATAATAATGTCATCGAATCATGGAAGAAATCGAAATTATTAATTTTGATACATAAGTTCAGAACCCGATTTAACCGAGAAATTCTACTACAGTTTTGTGTGTGAGTAGGTATATAAAACAAAGGATACGAACGGAGTGCCTCTCAAGTGACATTTATGGGTAATAAATATAAGATTTCGAGATAATTAATTTTATTTTTTAATAATTTATATATCCAGTTTACATCAAAACATTTTCTTCTACATAAGAGAGTGTCCATATTATATAGATTACTAATTTACATTTTTTTAAATTTACATTTTTTATGTGTCCGTTATCACCGTTTGGGTCAGTAAAACAGCTTCACTTTTCATCAACAGTACCTTGTTCAATGGGAAAGTACCTAAATCAAGTTGGTGCATTCGGGAAGTCAAAATTTAAAATAATTCCCAATAATTTTTAAAAGAACTGGGGAAAAAAATAGAAGGAAAAACGGGACAAAATTGTTTTCGAAATAATCTATTTTGGTTTTTACTCTAAGAAAAATTACTGTAAATACATGCAATTTTCACTGAATTTTTATATCAGCATTTTCTATACACGATAAAATGTTCAAATTATATTGACTTGTTTTGAGCTGCTTACGGAATTATTCAGATCCAATTTTTTTAATTTTTTTTTCTATAAATATCATTAAATTTTTATTCGTTAGGTCAAAAAGCTTGGAAATTTAATACAATGTTAAATTGTTACAATAGTAGATAAAAAGTATTCAAAATACATAGACACGTTTTTTTTTATAATTATTTAAAGTTAAAATTTTGACGAAATTTATCAAGTTGAAAATTTTTTTTTTTATTTTATTCTTTAATTTTATTAGATATTTACAATCTATGCTTGACAGCATAATAAGTAAATTTGATAAATTATGTACAATATTTTAACTTGAATACTATGAAGAGGGAGGCCAACCAGTGATGGAACCCAACGTGAAATGCAAGTTGAAAATTAAAATTTGTAGTTCAAAACGTGTAAAATGTTCAAATTGTATTGGTATTAGGAAAGGATTGGAAATGTAAAACAAGGTTCCACGTAACTAGGTTATCATTCTATGACAAAAAGTATAAAAACCCAGTCTTTTTTTATAGTTATTTTATGTCCTGTTTACATGCAATTGAATATTTAAACTAAGAAGAACAATTTTAGCTTTGTCTTATATTTTATAATATTATTAATATTATTCGTGCGTACTTTAAACTTCTGAAGTATATTATTATATACAAATAGTATTAATTCAACTTACCGGTTACCGTAATATTAATAATAATAATATAACATATCCTTGCCCGACAAACCGTTTTCACTCAGAATCGTTTTTCGTACACCTGCATTCTACAATAATATTATACCATTGATTTCAAATTTAACACCAACCATAAAACTAAAACAGTGTCCCATTAGTAACCTACTGTACATCAGACCAACATCCACTTACCTGCTACTTTTTTTGAAATTCAAAATTTATATTGAAATCGATAAAATAATATCAATTATAATATTATATTAATTGTTTTATATTTTTATAACATAATTGATTGTATTTTATTTCAGAGATGGTATTCGTCATTGGAAATTTGCCAACCAGGAATAAAATATCATATTAAGCAGTGTGAAATGTGTTAACGTTGTTAACGGTGTTTCGATGACTGAGGTTTATAGCACATTTTGATTCGGACTTGGGGTATGTATTTCTATCCGTAAGGTACAAAGAAAACCAGTTTATTATTGGATATCAATTCCCATGGTACTTAGCTTACTGATTAGAATGATCGACACCATCGAAAGATTTTTTGAGTTCGTGTATATAGCATCTACACGAGTCACGACCACTATTAGAGTTGTCAATTAGATCTGTATAGTATACTAAGTTTTGGTTCTAATATTTTTTCAAATAATTTAGGTAATACGCTTAATCTCGATATCGGTCTATAATTAAGTATAATTTGTCTCGACACCGATCTATGAACTGTGCATATGTAACTGGTTTTCAAATCAGTATGAAAAAGGTGGTAAAGTGTATGTCGCTCTGCTGTACAGTAGGTTACAAGTGGGTCACTATATAATGGATAGTATTAAATTTGAATTCAATGATATAATATCACTGGATAAGAAAAACGATTCTGAGTGGAGACGGTTTGTCAGTCTAGGTATTAGACATAGCTATTATAGGTATACTTATCTATAGTATTAAAAAAAAATTGACCTATAATAGGTATCAATAATAAATTCCAAATTAATCATATCACAATATTCCTTAGATAACGCGTTATACATCAACAACAAACCGTGGTACTATCATTGATATATAATATAGTATACTTTAGAAGTTTCAAGTACCCACAAATAATATTATTTTATCGTATATATAAAATGCTAATATAAACATTCAGTGAAATTTTCAAGTTTCTACAATCATTCGTTTTTTAATTACAACAAAATAAGAAAATCGTCTCATGAGTAATCGAGCAAATATCATATGTTATAAAAATATAAATTTTCAAACGCTCATAAAAATTTAATTTGACTTTCCTTATAGACAATTTTTTTTTGATAAAGGTAGATTATCTTATAAGGAATCTTGTATAACATTTTAAAATCTTAGTTCTAAAAAGAAAAATTTTTACGAATTATAAACTCAACATAATTAGGTAATTTTCGTGATTTTTCCATATTTTGTCAATTTTTGAACTTTAAATGCTAATAAAAAAAAACTGTGACTAAGGATTTTTAATATTTTTCAAATGCCATTGTAACAATATAGTAGGAGCCTTGTATACAATGTTCAAGTATTTTTACTCAACAAATAAAGTTTTATTGACATTCATAGAAAAAAAAACTAATTAAATTGGAAACTGGAATTGTCCGTAAACAGCTCAAAACAAATCAAAATATTTTGAAAAATTTATTATGTATAGAAAATGGAAATATAAACAACCAGTGAAAATTTCATGTATCTACAGTCATTCGTTTTAAAGTTACACCAAAAACCAAAATCAATTTTCTCGAAAACAGATTTTGCGTAAAAATTCCCGTTTTTCCTTAATTT
>NC_042494.1:131926720-131999558 GCF_005508785.2 Acyrthosiphon pisum
GGTGGGCAGTGGAAGTCACTCTGCTGTATAGTAGGTATAGTGGGTCACTGTATAATGGATGGTCTTAAATTTGAATTCAATGATAGAATATCATTGTATAAGAAAAACGATTCTGAGTGGAGACTGAATCTAGGTATAAGATATATTATACTTATATCTATGGTATTAAAAAAAAATTGACCTATAATAGGTATCAATAATAAATTCCAAATTAATCATATCACAATATCCATTAGGTAACGCGTTATACATCAACAACAAACCGTGGTACTATCATAGATATATAATATAGTATACTTTAGAAGTTTCAAGTACCCACAAATAATATTATTCAATCACAACAAAATAACTAAAATAGTTATTCCAGATTTTTTAATATGTAATTTCGTCCAAATTTGAACTTAAAATGACTATAAAAATAAACTGTGCTTATGTATTTCTTAGAATTGTTGGTAACAGTGTTAAATATTTACGTGAAATCTTGTTTTAAATTTTCAATCCTTAGATATAAAAGTTGAACATTTTATAATTTTCTAACTAGGTACAAAATAATTATTCAATTTTAAATTTGAAAATTTTGTCAACATTTCAACTTCAAATGCTTATAAAAAATAATTGTGCCTATGTATTTTTAATATTTTTCAACTGCTATTGTAACAATGTATCAGGAGCCTTGTATTAATTTTTTACACTTTTTGGCCCAATAGATAAAACTTTTTTGATATTTATAGAAAAAAAAACTAAAAAAATTGAAAACTTACAGTGTCCGTAAACAGCTCAAAAAGCGTCAAATTATTTTCAAAAATGTATCGTATATAGAAAATGCTGATATAAACATTCAGTTAAATTTTCAAGTATCTACAGTCGTTCGTTTTTTAATTACAACAAAATAAGAAAATCGTTACCTGAGAAATCGAGTGAATATCAAATTTTGTAAAAATATGAATTTCAAACGCTCATAAAAATTTAATTTGAGTTTCTTATAGACATTTTTTTTTGATAAAGGTGGATTATCCTATAAAGAATCTTGTATTACATTTTAAAATCTTAGCTCTAAAAAGAAAAATTTCTACGAATTATTAACTCAAAATAATTTGCTAATTTTCGTGATTTTTACATATTTAGTCAATTTTTGAACTTTAAATGCTAATTAAAAAAAACTGTGGCTAAGGATTTTTAATATTTTTCAAATGTCATGGTAACAATATAGTAGGAGCCATGTATTAAATTTTTAAGTATTTTTACTCGACAAATAAAGTGTTATTGACATTCATAGAAAAAAAAACTAATAAAATTGGAAACTGAAAATGTCCCTAAACAGTTCAAACAATCAAATATTTTGAAAATTGTATCATGTATAGAAAATGAAATATAAACAACCAGTGAAAATTTCATGTATCTACAGTCATTCGTTTTAAAGTACACCAAAAACCCAAAATCAATTTCTCGAAAACAGATTTGCGTAAAAATTCCCGTTTTTCATTAATTTTTCTTTTGTTTTTCACGGCGCTTTTGAAAACTATTAGAAAAATTTTACTTTTGACCCCCCCAAAGTACCAACTAGATTCACTTTCCTATCAGAAAAGGTACTGTTGAAGAAAATCCAAGCACTTTTACTGTCCTAAAAGGTGATGACAGACACAAAAAAAAAATAAAAAAAAAAACACACATCATTGTAAAATCAATACATTCATAGTTCCGCTCAGAATCTAAAATACTGGAAGATAAGGATAAGGAAAATAGAAAAATAATTCAACATGTGAAGGAGTAACAATCATTCCTAAAAAAATCTCAGGAACTAGGTCAGGACCAGTCGTAGTATTTACATGCGTAGTTTCAATAGGCCATCAAAGTTTCAGACTTAATAAGGGAAAATTTACTAAAATTGATACTTTCTGACACCATACTTCACGTTTTTGGCGCAATGATTCCTCTCGGAGTAATTTCATATTATTTTGTTGCATTATTGTTAGGTTAGGATTTATCCAAATATTTTTCCACTTATCAAGTTAACCCAATTTAGATTTTTATTTTAATATATCTAATACATTTTCAAATAGTAGTAATAGTGGTCGTGTAGCTGTATGAGTTGCGCCAATACGTTTAGCATGAATAATAAAAATGTTTAAATTTAAGTCAGCTAACAGCTCATTTGCGTTTTCCAACGCATAATTATTTACTTCATTAGGCAATTCAAATTTATTAAAATTATAATATTTTTACTTTTCAGAAGTATGTTGGTTAAGTTGTGCTTCTAAGATCGTCTCCTATAAGATGACAGACTTTTCACTAAGTTATTATAGACTCTAAATTTGAAATTTTATCGCGAAGACTATTAATTTCAGATTTGAGAATGTCATTTTCATTTTTCAAACTATTTATAGAATTTGATATGCCTAACAGTTTTTTATTTAAAGTAGACAATGTTGTTTCATACCTGAGAAGCTTATCATTAATAGATATAAACTTTGCATCGTGGAATTACTGTGTTTTCTTAAGTTTTTTCATTATATCAGAACGACTAATTCATTATTAATTGTACCTACTAGTGGATGAGGATAAGGTTGGCTTATTTTCCAATGGAGTGCCGGAGTGACATCTTTAAATCGGATATCTGGTTTTGGGTGATAAGCAATCATTTGGATAAATAATTATGTTTAATTGATAATACAAAGGTACATAAAATATAAGTCAATAATCAATAATAATAAATAACTTAAACACATTAAAAATATTAATAATATTCTCTGTTTCCTAGAAATATATGAATATTCACACATTAAAATTTTACACTAAACAGCAAATTCCTGCATACCTGTAAATAAAATAAAAATAATTATTATAAGATAAAAATGTAGTAGGTGTACCAATAAAGATGTTTTTAAAATATTAATAATAATAATAAACATATGACAACCAAAATTAAAACTCAAAAAAGTTAAAATTTAATTTGATGTTAATTTATTTTTATGTACCAAATCAAAAGTTTTAAACCATAAACTAATTAAATATACTGAACAATAAAAAATTAGAAGAGATATTTTTTGTAGATAACGGGATTTTACTCAACGTTTTTCTTATACTATAACTAGAATTTCTATTTGCTTGAGTGTGAAAAAAATTGTGAAAAGAAAGAATTAAATTAAATTCATCGGTAGAATTAAGTATTAAGAATATTTACAATATAAATGACTTAATAAACCAAAAAATTTCAGACACCCATAATATACACTCAAATATCTACAATACAAAATAAATAATAATAGTAGGTATATGCCAAACGGATAATATTGCACTTACAATGTTCCTATTGGACAAAACAGTGAAAGATATGTATCAAATGAGTTCAGGATTGAAGCCACAACGCAGTCTTTTAAATGTTTACAATTACCATGGATTTGGTCGGGTGTTGTACAATTTTGATATGATTGACCACTCTAAACAAATATTAATCAGTCAGCCCAAGACATAAATATTGCAATTATTTTTATATATAATATGCAATTTATCATAAAAAACAAGACTCTGTGTACCATTCACGTCTCACTCACCGTGTTCAATGATACTTGGTAAACTGTATTAGTTGCGTTCAATGTGATAGAATCATTCAGCCATGTTAGCTCTTTAATATCGTGCAACGATGTAGAATTTGATTCGTCTTTTATGATTTCCGGAGAATCAACATCCGAGGTCAGTACGTAATTATCTGGACCTGCAACTAAAGTTGACGTAATAGTTGACAAAGGAACCATTTCGGATGCAGAAATCACTGCATCTTCAGGGACCAACGAATATGGACTTGGACTAATAACGCTACTACTAGCTATAACAACAAATTATAATTATACAAATCACAATTTATTCGGGATATCGAACATAATTATAATGTTGATGAATAGTTTTAAAGTCATTACTTTTTAACGAAATAGCTGACATTCCTGGTGGTGCAGGATGTGAAGCAAAACTATTTGCCGACATCATCGAGCTAGATGAACCTAAAATGATATATTTCAAAGTTCAATGTCAGTGGTAAAATATAATAATAAGTACCGGGTATGATTATGAGTAAATTTCTTTTCAAGACTCACCTAATTGATAAAGCGGGCTGCTGGCCATTAAAGAACCTGAAACAAAAATATTAAAATAAACAAGTTAATCGTCAATTTTCTTTATAAAACGTTTTGTTTTAACTGGTATAAACACCTACCAAAATTATATCTATCGTTAAGCGGTTTGATTTTCTCTGGAGCTGCTGATGTAGTTGTATCATTAGGTTTGACAACGACTAGGGACGTTAGCGGAGTAACAAATGAATACTAAAAAATACGAATATAAATTATATAATTATAACACAATATCTATGTACCTAGTTAAGAATATAGCTTTATAAATAATCACTTTTAATGCTAGTTCAAGTGCTTTAGCTTTTTCTGTAGAATTTTCGTTCTTGTTTAATTCATATTGATCCATCAGTTGTTGTATGTTCAAATACGCCCATAACTTTTCTAGATGTCCTGTTATCAGATACAAAAACAAAAATAGTAAGTTTTCTACGAAACTAAGCACATGCGCAATGCACACATAAATTGTATAGGTACACGACTGCAGGCACAACAATATAATTATTAATTACCTATTCTTCTTTTTTGTGGAACAACTTCGGGAGGAACGATTGGGAAATCAAAACATGTGATAATGACAGGGCCTTTGAAATCCCCTTCAGTCGAATCGGCGTTCAATGTACTGTTAAAATCGGGAAATTTGCCGTCCTTCAACTTTCCGGCCACTACTAATTCTGTTCCTTTGAACAGTAGGTTAAATGATTTTTTCGTCACAGTAACGGTGTCGACCTTTAAGTTATAAATTATATCAATATATGCATAATTTATTAGAACACTTACTCAAACACTGTGTAGGTGTATTTTTACCTGATCGTCAATATACTGGAAAGTTACATTGGACAAAACGGGTGACGATATTTCCTTATAAAAATTACGCAATTGTAACGACGCGTCCGAAGCTTCGTAAATGACTCTTGCGAAACCGGTGTTGTTCAATGAGAGTTTTTTAAGGAAATCAATATCCGCCCCTTCGCCAAATCCCAAACTATAGATCGGATACCTAGTAATAACAATCAATATTACTATTTTACCAAAGGTTGTAAAAAATTGTAGTTTTTCAACGCGCAAATGTTGACCAGTTATTACTTATTAGTTATTAATATTACGAGAAATGTCGTGTACTACATTAGTGATTATACATCAACAGTTATTAACTCACTTCTCTTCATTAGTGTTAGAAACATATTTAATCAATTCCTGTGGTTCGGTAATCCCTGTGGTAGGTTCGCCGTCGGTCAAAAACACAATAATAGGTTTTGGAGTGTTGGCGCCATCTTTAAAACGCGTTTCGCCCAATTTGGCGATCAAGTGAGCTTTGTTTAGGGCATCTTCCATATTTGTACCTAGTAAAATAGTACACTTTATAGCGTGGTTGTCTTCCACGTGGTTTTTATAGTATATGGCGAGCGCAGGAATTTTTAATTTGTGGTGGTAGTGCACTAGTACCAAAGACACAAATAAGGGGAATTATGGGGCAATGGTGGGATATATAACCCCTAACCACCCCTCCTGTGCACGCCACTTTTTAGTAGAGTTTTATCTCTATCTCGAGTCTTACTGCTCTCCGATTGCAGGTCCTGAATGAATTTCTTTGCGTATTGTACGTTCTGCTCAGTTGCCGGAAAAACGAAACGGTTTTCTCCCAATGTATCCAAACTTATATTATTGTTCGTTTTCCAGTTGCTAACTTTTTCGTCCCAGTGATTCGACGTTTCTTGAGTAGCGTTTATTGTCCAAACCTATAACACAAGTTTCAGTGAAAATAGATAAAAGTTACAAGTAAACATTTTATTAGTCGGTATAATAAAATTGCGCGTGTACCTGAGCAAAATCTGAGAAAAGTATCAACGTGAAAAAATCTTCGGAATGGATTTCTGACAAAATTTGACCCATAGCTTCCTTCACTTGTGGTAGTTTTTGTCCAACCATAGAACCACTAACGTCGAGTACAAATATGACGTGGGTCCTAAGTGGCTTCAAGTCCGTAGGTGCGAAGAAGTGTACAAAATATCCATCGTCGATCTATAAATCGTAATGATTCAATTAATTCAATTAACCTAACCTGAATTTGTTTTTGTATAATTAATATATTAATAAACAATAATTATTTATTTATCAATTTGTTTGTGTATTCTGAAAATTTGATTTATTTGCCATTGCCAACTATTTAAAAGAACTTATATAATCATATTGACATTTAAAGATCAATATTTTTCAATAGCAAATTTTTTAATTAAAATAATACAATTTGATAACTCCTTAAGTCCTAATATAGAGCGTAATATTGACATTTTTTTATTCTTCAAAGTATAAATTACATTATAAAAATAATTGAGCTAAATCATTAGTTTTTAACTTTACTATTTACGTTAGAGTAACTGGACTATCCATAAAAATTACATATTTCTTATAGTAGAAGAATTAAATTAGAATAATATACTGTATAACACATGTTTTTGGATAACAATTTTGCGTTCACTTATTTTACAGCAATTACATTAAAATAAAGAGAAAACATAAAATGATTAATTATGCATGTTTTATTACTCTTATTTTTAATCCAATAAAAAAATCGTATTGTTTTCAAATACCTACCTAATACAAAACCACATGACACACAAATAACAATAATTTTTCAGTTAATTCGTTTTTATATCCAATTCGTGAAAACTTTTTTACACTTACGCTAAAATTAGCCATAAATATAAGACAATTTATTTATTTAATAGCTCAATTTTTTTTTATGTGTCAGTGAAGTTATATAATATATTTTATTTGAAAATATTCTAAACTAATAAAAATGTATAGTGTAACATTTCTAATAATTTACCAAAATATACTCTTTAATTTAATCCATCTTCAATAAAATTAGAATACAAAAATTACATTAATTCAAAAACATGTTTTACATTACTAATGTCCTTTTTTACCACAAATAATATATTATGTTCTTTTTATAAATTATAAATAACATACAAGAACTTGATTTGGTGCAGATTTATGATCTACGTCATAGTGAACTATGAATTGGCCTTTAACACCATGTTCCGTAAATGTTAACTGTTCTTTAACAGTTGGACTCCATGTTATCGTTGCTTTGTTGCCTGACTCATAGGAAATTTTCGCCAATTTGTTTTCTGAAAAATATTTGTATATCATTAGAATAGAATCCAGGTACAACATAATACTTGTATGAAAAAGATAAAATATTACGAAACAGGTGGTTATAACAATTACTACAATAATCTTAGTTCATAATGAAATATTTTAAGTTCTAAATCATGATTCACGAGTCATGGCTTATTTTTAAATAACATTGATGAAAATAAAAACATATTTCAGCAATAGCATTTATTTCATTATCTATGTTGTTCTACTGAACTACTTAATACATTTTGTTTGTTAGGTATTACTTGTTACCTACTTAATACTAGATTGAATATTTTTCTCTGCGCTATCAATAAAATAAAATATATAGATACATATAAAATGGTTAAATAATTATGTACACATACTACTAATTGTAGTTTCAATTTCATTTGCCGTCTTTATGTCTGGGACTTCCAATGTTGTTATGTTTGAAGATTCTTCGATATCTACTATAACTTGCAAGTTCTTAACAACCTATAAGAACAATCATTACAAGATAATATTAGCATTTCTATGACTATTGATAATTGTGCACTCACTTGTCCGGGTTGTAAGTTTATTATATTTTCATAAATTCCCAATTTCCTATTTAACAATTGTTCGTATGTGAGATTAAATGTAACTTTGCTTTCTGCCTCCACGTTTACAGAAACCGTAAACTTATTTGAATCTCTTGCACTAGGTATGGATAAAACAATCAGGTATTAGTTGTTGACATTTAACTTTAGAAATAATTTTAAATTTTAAGGTTATTAGACTGAACATACTTTTGCTCGACATGAGCAGCCGTCTGACCCGAGTTAACAGCAGCAATATATTCTTCTTTGGCCTCTTTCTTTTCTTTTACATAAGCTTCGTAAACTTTTTCGTTTATTTCCCTAAATCCAAAACAGTATTGATTAAATGGAGTTCACGATCCAAAAATATATATGAATAAGTAACTAACATTAAAAACTTAGAAACAAATGCAGATTCTGGAAGAGTTACGTAGAACTGTACTTCATGGGAAGTGTTTTTCTTGTTGGCCACTCGGCTAGACACAACAGTCTGTGCATATCTGTACTTGATTTTCGAATGGACGACGAAACTGTAAATGTCTCCATTTGTAGTCAGAACCTAAAATTAACAATTAATTATTGATCAATTCTTTCGTTAAAGTTAAGATTAGACAAATACATATAGGTATGACTACTTTTGGTTCACATGGTGAATTCGTTTTATATATAGGTACAGTAATAAAGGTTGCATAATAGGAGTATTGGCTTACGCAGATGACGTAGTATTACTGGTGGAAAATAAGGAAAATTTCATTGAGCAAACGGAAAAACTATTAAATATGTCAAGAAAAATAGGTTTAGAAATAAATGCTAAAAAAACTGAATTCATGATCGTGCAGAGAAGAGAGCTCGCGAATCATGTCCACCCATTTTTAGAAGTTTGGCAGTAAAAGTTTCAGAGAGAACAAGAGTTCAAATATCTGGGATCGATATTGACAAAAAAAACGATGTACTTACTAAAATAAAGCAAGACTCCAATCTGGTAATAAGTGTTACTATAGACTAAGTAATTTTTGTTAGTGGTTACTGCTAAAAGATTCACCCACCATTATATTATAGCGTCGGCAATTCTTTGCTATTTAAACAATTTAATGTTATAAGTCGAAATAAATGGCGTTCCTTTGCCTGATCTACCTAACTATAGTATGTTGAAACCCTCGATAATTCGAACAAATTTAATTTCTCGTGAATTTCGACTTATCGAGATTCCACTGTACTTTTAAACTTTTGTAATGTGTTTATAATGTTTGTGTCTAATTGTTTCGCAATCACATAAAATATTGAATATAAGAAATATACAAATATTTATATAAGACTAGGTGATTCATTAATATACATTTTCACTATTTTGTAGTTGTTTAATAGAGTTGTTATCATTCACAAGTCACAACTATGTAGGTAATAGGTACAAACATAGTGAGCATATTTTTTCATGAATTAGTCAATGCTGATATAGTGATATCTATATAGTCATATAGGACATAGGTGATAATAAGTTTTATAAATAACAATATAATTATTATAATTCAATATCGAAAATGTCCTACGATTACTTACACTTTTCTGTTAATGCGTTTATGTTGTAGTGTAAAGTGTACTAAGTATATTTATTCTTTACATTAAGTAGGTAAAATGGAAACAAAATACGGTCATCGATATTTAGGTAGTAGGTTAACCTATAAATGCGCCTGAGATGTGAGATGAAATACAACAATGTAGTAATATGCGACAGAAAAAAAATCAATAGTTGACTCGAACCTTAAAAAAAATAATAATAATAACCAATCGAAACATAATATAATGTACCTATTATTAATGCCCAGATAATATAGGGCACGCGCACACTCCGTTTCAAGTTTATTATAATATTAATATACGTTGTGTATTTAAATTTTTTCATAAAATTTCAATGATTACATTATTTTGTTTTTTTCGAAAACTATTTTACATAGGTTTTCAACACAAAATATATACCATTTGGGTTGGACGGAAATTTTAATAAAATATAATTTGATTGATTTCATTCGAATGAAGCTGGTTTATGATATATGTTAGGTTAGGTTGGGACGCAAGGACGAGGACTCTATGCAATATGTAAATATTATATTACATCTAATAGATGTATATTATGCATATTATATGGATTCTGAATTACTATCAAATTTTTTTTTTCATCATCGAAACGTCTTATCAATGTCCTTCATTACAATTATAACACAATATGTGTAGATATATACAATGATAATAAATTATTGATCGAAATATCCAAGGATTCTTCTGCGTATACGTGCTGCAAATCGGAATAATCAGCATTATTATTATAACGCACAACATTGTGTGCGTACATATTCATCGCTACCTGCACCTCCGAGTACCATGATACGCCCAATATTATATATTTTAATAAAATTAAAAAAAAATTATCATTGACATTTATCGTGTGGCATACGCATAGTATGTGTAATATATACAAGCCCAGATTTAAAGAGGTATAAAGAGATACATTTCAGCATTCTCTGGTCACATATTCGAATATTTGATAACCCTATATATTCTTTATTTTTAGTAATTTGTATTTTCGTCCAAATTTGTCCCAATATATTAAAAAATTTCAAGAAAATATTAATATGACACCTGGGAATCGGGAAATATCGCGTGATATAAGAATTATGTACGCGTTTATAATTTTTTACCTCTTTTTCGTTTTTAACTCTCCCTAATCATCTCAATTAAAGCGTTATAATAATCATTAATTGTTTTTTATATTATTAAGCATTATTTAAGTACCCTAATTCCCCGTTGATATAATTGTTTTAGGAGACTATAATTTTCTAAGATGACTCGTAAATAATTACGTAACAAATATAACATACGCAGAAGACGTATACAGCCGTGTCTATTTGTTTAAAATCAAAACAAAACTACAAATAAATAATTGTAAAATATTAAAATTAAAACAGCAAATACGGGGTACTTGATACATTTAACGTAAAGCACTCATTATTTCAGAAAACACTTACGTTTTTGAAAACATAAAATACAACATTAATTCTTTTACAACATTTTTAATCATTAAGAAACAGCATTTTTGGGAAAACATTATATGTTATATCGTTGTCATTTTTTACTCATTTGAACGTCAACATATACATTTTTAATTTCAAATTTTGAAGTAGCATAATGATCGGCTTATTATTTATATCTACAATATTCTATATGACTATATACATCATATTTCAGTCAAGGAGTTTATTAGTTAGGTATAATTTTAAAGTATTTAAATTGTAATCAAACAGAGAAGTAACCCATATTTTTCCAGAGTACCTACCTACAGCACCCACCCACCAACTCAGCGATATTTAAATAGTATACTTACAGGTCAAAAACTACTCGTCCATAATTCAATTTTTATACATCAAAGTACTCCAAAAAAATAAACTTCTTTGGAATGAGGTGCATAAAATGCATGTTGTCATTTAAAAATGTAACGATGATGATGATAAAAAAATTAATTTTAAAAAATGTAAATAGTTGTTAATTGATTATTGAGTGTATTACGTTAAATATAGAAAGCCCAGTATAAACAAATATACAGTTCATATTAGTTATGTGGACGAAGGTCTGAAAAAAATCTCATAGGAACAAAAGTGATTTCGATTTTATTTTCACAGGTTAGGTTATTGGCTTCCGTTTTTATTTTATAGCATTATGTAATTTATAAACGCTATAATAATACCGTAACAGATCAGCTAATTTAATTGTAATACATTAAGTGGATAAAAAAAAATTATCAATACTTGTATATATTATGTATGATCCGTTTCACTAGTTATTTAATTTAAATGATTATCATTTATCATACCTGTATAAGGTATGTATAAGTCATACATGATATTTATTCCGTGTAAATATAATATAGTATATACAATGACTTGAATTCAAAGATAGTGAGGGGATGGGCCGCTATTTTGGATCCACTTTTATGACGATTCACTGTGGTGTGTGGATAAATAGTACCTATCTATGTAGCGCTACCCTGTTCAGACCACCCAGTACCCGCCGGCCTATCACTTATAATCACAAAAACATCATAAGTCTGCAATGTGCAAAGGGATCTGTGATTGCAGCCTGCTTGGATTCGTTGACGATTATGAATAGTTACACTTCCGCGTGTCTAGAAAGTTGTACGTCGTTTTAAATCGTTATAGTATTACAGTATTACGCAATGATGAATATTATATAAGTTTTTAAACTTTCTTGACACATGTCATGCACTCATGCATATATAATACATTATGACATTATGTTTATAAGTACGACAGTTGTATACAACATCATTGATAGAATCGTATTTTATACATAGCCTGCGAGGTATATATACGGGTGAAAAGGTGAACTGCTGCCCAACTGATTCACCAAGCATAATATTATGCTGTTACGTTATGCTCACCCCTCCCCCCTTTAATCTATAAATATATAAAAATGAATGTATGTCTGTCTGTGTGTCCATATTACCATGGTAACCATTTATATATTATTTTGAAATTTCCTATGGAATGTTTTATATATAAAATGTTTGCCATGGTAATATGTAAAACATATTATTCATATAGAGTTGGCATTTTTAATGGGCAACGAAGTGCACGGGATCAGCTATTTTTATATATATAGATAGATTAGACCTCAGGGCAGAATATAGGCTAATTTAAAAAGGAGAGGACTGACCCCGGGAAGTGTTCAAACAGGGATTTTGAGATTTCCGATGGAAATTTTTGTTTATAAATGGTAGCCATGGGTTTTGAAGCTATTATATAATAATAATTATTGGTTGCCGGGCAACGAAGTACACGTGATCAGCTAGTCATTTTAGTCAGCTACGCATTTATTTAAATTCTGATTTTTACCATTTAAAGAGTGCCATATTTAAGTAAAATTTTTCTAATTAGTGTTTTAACGCTCTTTTCTACTGTAAATTGATAAGCACAAGATATTTTTGAAAATGTTGATGTATGTAAATCAAAATTCGAACGAGAACCTAACCTATTCCTACTTCCTAAGTTATTACACTTTAAGTACTAATGATAACTGTCATTAATAACGATGACTTTATATCTACAATATATAATAGGTGTCATATTTAATGTTGTTCTTATTATAGGTACTCATACAATTTTTTACAAATTATAAAATATCAGTAAACTACGTACTATTCTACGGTCTATCATTTTTTAATTATCATAGCCCATTAGCCCCGATAAATTATGCTAAACCTATTATCATGGATATAGTATAAACTACAATAAAATATAGAAATTATAGAAATGGATATAGTTTATAGATAATAATCAATAGCACCTACTTGAATTTAATAACTCGGAAACTACTCGTTTAAATTATTTCAACTTAAATGCACCAACACTTAAAAAAATGCATCAGGTTAACCGCGATTTACAGTATATAAAAAAGGATGGTTCGCATTTGACAAACAAAGTTTGTATCGCCACAAGATACTCTCCTTAAATGGTATTACTAATCTACGTGGATTTTGTAATAATCATGGCTCGTAAGTTCATGCATTTGCATATAAATCTTGCTAAGTTTTATTTAATGCTAGATGACATAGAAATCCATTTCAAGGTACCACGGTTAAATATGTGAAGTCTTATTTTGCATGTTTTTGCATATTTGGCATCTTTAAGCATATTTCTATTTTATCGGGCATATTATACGTCATGATTTTGATATTCCTATTTTTTATGGAAATACTACCTAAGAAAGAATCAACATTTGATGACAAAAAACGCGATCGTTTATAGTCTATTTAAAATCTATTTTTTTAATTGTGACATAAAAAAATTAAATATGACTATAAAAAAATTAATAGATAACTCATGTTATTTCAAAAATGTTTATGATTTTTTTAAGTAAGCATTTTTTAAGTGCATAATTTTAGATATTTAGTGCATTTAATGCATATTTTTTTAACTTTTTAAGGCATATTTTGCCAATTTTTAGTGCATAAATGCATGCTTATTTAGGCATTTTTTAGGGCATGAACTTACGGGCCCTGGTAATAATATTGTCATAAATTGTATTTACTTAAAAACTCCTAAAACCCAGAATCTGAATAAACGCATCGTTAGAGGACAAAACGGGGTGAACATTGAGCATACCTATAGCTTGGCGAATCATCCTGTATATAGTGCACAGCGTCGGTCGTGATATAGCTACATGCTGTATTCCTGTATAATTTAGGTACTGATTATAATTATACAGTCGAGTCTCGGTAACCCGGCATCCGATAACTCAAATATTTCGTTGCCCCTTGAAATGTTTTTAAGTTGTGTTTGAAGTATATATACCTATATAATATTTAAAAAAACACGTATTAAATTGAATTTATTTTTATTTCCCTCGAGATTCGAGTCACTGAGACCATTTTTATTTATCTTGTACTTGATTACAACACCAACAATAACGACAAGTGACAACTATACCTACGCAAGCACTAAATGCGTCCATGTCTATGCGTCGTTTGGGGCCCCACAATTATCTGAATTAAGACGAAGTGCACTCCTTAATAATATAATAATATTATGAGCTCGTGCGTAACACGCTTTACGTACGCATATAATAATATGACGTATACGTATAGATACTAATAATAATATTATAACATGTACGGTCGTACACGCGCACGTTATAACAATATTATAAATTACTAGCTGAACCCGTGCACTTCGTTGCCCGTTAAATGTACCAACTCTATATGACTCAAACTTTGTTAAATTCGTTATTTAATATTCGGTGCATGGTGTTCAACATTTATTTTTACTTTTCCGTTGCCCGGAATAAAAGTTCTGATTCGCAGCAGTATATTGTCAGGTAGGCAATCTACCTGCGGTAGATCGCGGACCCCGTGCTGTTTGTACGTAAGTGTATGCTTTAACTGTAAGGTATCAAAATTATACCAAGTTTGTCGTATTCCACCTATAGTGGATTAATATAATAAATGAATACAAAATCCTAACCTAACCTAACCGGACTAATATTATATGAATAAAAAAAAACAAATTTAAACATTTTTAAATTAGCCTGTCTTCTTCCCAGAGGTATAATCTACACACAAACATTCATTTATATACATATATTGACAAAAAATAATAATACAAACCCACAAACATTCCCGATTAACTATAATAGCAACCAATATATAGTACACTGTTGTATTTTTTACATCCAGATTTCCTACTTTTCCGGTGGATTTTCCTAACATTTTCTCTCGTAAAAACCTTCTCCTGGAAATTACGAACATCTTTAAAAAAAATTGAGACAAATCGGAGCAGCCGTTTTCGATTGATAAGGTAACGTACATTTCACACGCTCCATTTTTATATATATAGATAATAATAAACACAAACAAAAAGTGCACAATAACTACGGCAGTATGGCCGTACGGCATGCGCGATGATCGAAATTTCTACGAGCGTAATATACTAATATATGATGATGATTATTATTATTATTGTTGTTGTTGTTGTTGTTATTATTATTATTATTATTATTATTGGTTATGTATTTAATATTTATGTGTGACTGTGTGAGCGCGGCAAGCGAATATTGTGTTGTTGTTCTACACGTGTACATATTATACGGTTTATGGGTGCAACACTCTTGTTTTTCGTAGACACGTCCGCAGTTAACGTCCATTAAATACGTATAAAAAGATAATCGTGTCGTTATGTTATTGTTACCTCGGTAGAAACGAAAAACCCATTATCCCGTACATCAAAAACGATGGTGTAGGCGACATTAAATTTAAAAAAAAAATAAAATGTCTGTGGGTAATAAATATTTAACTCTTTTATCAGATTTTCGACGTCGTAGACGGGCTAACCATTTATATAAATATATATATTATTATAGTATACGAGTTATGTAGGTGGTCCGGTGTGTTTAAAAAAAAAGGTACTTAAAATTACGATTAGCTATGCGGTAAACTGAAAGACATAAATGGAAAATGGATTTTTATAATAGTTTCGTATACATATATATGCCTATATACAGACACATTTCTTTTTACGATAATTAACGCATTCAAATATTATTTAATAAAAAACATTTATCACTTTTTAAAAACAAAAAAATACCAACACTATAACATATAATAATGTACATAATATAAACATACTATTGTATACTTGTATGGTTGTAAGATAAAATATAAATTATTTTAAATTTTTGTCAAACAGTACATTACAATTTACAACTAAATGAATATTTTTGTTGATTAAAAAGCGTGTATTTGTAACAACATATAAATAGTAATTCCCCATAACAAATAATAATTTTACTGACCAAATTTCACATAATACATCCGTAATGTTAATTTTTATTTTCTATTTCATTAAATCAACGGTTAAACAAATACATTGTATAACAATTATAGTCTATAAAAGGGGTAAGACCGGAGTAGGAACAATAAAATTGTAATAATTTCCCATGTTAGATCGAATACGCGTTAAACGTAATAGAATACATAAATAATAGATATAATATTCTATTCTACTTTTAACTTTAAGTTATGGCTTAACCGTGCAGTACCTGCTGGTAGATAAATGCGTAGTAAGACAAAAGTTCAATGGGGTACATGGTAGCTGGGTTGTGGGATGTGGATTATAAATGTACGTGAGTACGTGACTGCAAAATTATCCATAAACCACAAGGGAATTACGTATACCCAATTATTTTATATATTTTTCAGAGTACAATTTAAATTTGTATGATAGTAGTGGAAGTGGATCTCTAAAAGTCTAAACACTCATATATTATTATATCTCTTAATTGTTTTTTTAAATTAAATTAAAATTTTACAATGAGTATCTATGTAATGTCTAATTCAAAGCGAGGAATTATTTGTCTTTTTTGTAAAGGCCATGTGGGGCTTATGAACTATATAAATTGTTTTTTTCTCTCTATATAATATATATTATACAGGTACGAGGTACCGAACGAATAATATAGCCCCACGACTGGTTATTTTTCCTTATCTAGTTAAATCATCATATTATATGAAAAAAAAATCCTAAGGGTGTCGTACTGACTACCGTTGTTTGGTGTTAACCACATTAGTGAACATTTTTCATGAAAATGGAAAATATGCTTTCCCCCAGAACGGACACTAATTAAAAACAATATTAGGTATAAATTATTTAATTAGGTAGTTGTTTATTCACACGTGTCCTAATTATATTTTCTATCAAAATATTAATCGACCAATTACCTATTCATAATTATATATTATGCACAATAAGCCACGACACATAAGTATATAGGAACTAGGAAGGTAACGTAATTGTCATTATTATAGAACTTATGGAAAGTATAACTGTATAAGCATATAATAACTTTACGGTGTAAACTTGATTTCGTAAAATTAGGACAAGTATTATAGCTGAGTGTACGTATACAATATTATATTATTTTAAAAAAAACTTTAACATTATACGAAAATCAAAATTTGTTCAACCAACATGGCGATATGCATTTTATCAAAATGTTGTACTTATTACAAATCGTATTATTTATAGTCACCATTTTTGTTACATACAATTCTGATCACCTTGTGTATAGAATATGCTCCGTACCCCTTCTAATTCAATTTTAAAAAAAACGTAAAATTACAATACGCATAATTTATTGTAATCAGTTCAATTTGAGTTTGACCAATCGATAAATTTTTCTTGCAAGGAAGACATGTTATTCACGATTAAAATCTAATTATACGACACTGTTTTTGTATAATGTACCAAAGGTTAAGTAAGTGATTATACGGAAATATTTAATATACTACCTACGAATTGACTTACCACTTTGGCGGTCAAACAATAGCATCTCAAAGGAATTGCAAAATTAAAACCATTCAAAGTATTTTTAAATTTATAATATATTTATTATATAAACATCCGATTATCATTATTTAAAAAAAAAAAAAAAAATGGGATTATAATATGTTATTATACGTTGGTTCTCATTTATTCGTAGGTACCGATAATTCATTAGACATTGAGGTCGATGTCCATTATATTTTAGTGTTTTGATAATATTGTTCACTTATATACGACTCAATTTCTATCGATAATATTAATTCCGATGAAAAAACATTAGCATTGATTTAAATAAACGTTAGATTAGTATACACCTAATATATACGCTTATATACCTATATCTAATCGTATATTATTAACGATGTTTGCCTTAAAAATTTATTACAACGGCGTAAAATAAGAAAAATATTTACTCATTTTAAATTTCACTTTTCCATCATATTATTTTCATTTGTTGTAGAATTATACAATTATTGACGTCTAGCATTTGTAATTGTAATATTACAGTAAAACACTAAAACTTCCGTATGAGAAACTTCCATTTATCAAAGTTTTCCATTTAACGAAATATGTTTGAGAATCAAACCAAATTAGAACAAATTGATTCAATATTATATTTAACAAAATTCTCTTTAATACGATTTTTTTTTAATGCCCCACGAGAATTCGTAATATGGAAGTTTCACTGTATAATCGCAAGCTGAATTTGTAATTACAGTTATTATCGACTAGTTTATACAGGGTATAAACCAGTGGTGGTTTTGAGGGTGAGGCAAGTGAGGCGCCGCCTCACTTGTAATTTTCAAGAAAATAAAAAATATTTTTTTCTTTAAATTTTGTATTATTTTGAATTTTGAATTTTAATTTATATAATTCAGACATTAAATGATTTAGAATTTAAGTTTAATAAACAGCATAATTGAATATTATTTTTTTGTATAGGACTTGTACTACAGTTGTACCTACAAACGCGAGAATGGCTACGCGTCACAGTAACGTAACTTATGAGCTATTATATAGCCGTTTCCATTTAATATTGCGCCCGGCGCCGCAACCGCTAAAGCGCTGAGATCGACAGAGGCGGTAGCCGCCGTCGCCTAAGTTTGTGCATGCGAGGTGCGTCTACGCACACACATGTAATGTCGTAAAATAGTGTGAATAGCGCATAAGCATTGGCAGCAGCCCGCCAGCCGCCGTGTGTGCACACATTGTATGCAGGTGGGCGCTGTTGTTTATTGACTCTATAGCACTGGATAATTTTTAATTGTAACCGGCTAATCTTTCCGCTCCATTTTGATAACCCATACCATTAATAGAATACATTAACATAATATTTGGTTCTTGTGTAGAGTAATAGTGTATTTACTATTTAATATTTTTCTGCCTCATGTAAAATTGCATGTCAAAACCACCACTGGTATAAACTATAAATTATACTTATTAATTATTATACAGGTTATACCTACTTATCTTAATGATAAAGTTGTACATTTTACGCTAACGTTAAATAATTAAAACCACCCCCAAAACAAAATCCTGGGTATAATGGTATAGGTAATCTTTGCAGCAGTAACGGAAACTTAACAAAATGAACTGCCAATAATTATTCCATAGATTCCTTTTATCATTGTTGTAAATGCAAGTGATTGCAAAACCAATAAGACTACAATGGAGAAAAGACGTTTACATGCAAAACGTAACAACAATACAACAATATAATTATTATATATTTTATTATATAAGTATTATATTATAATACATAAATAATAAATATATAGTACCTATATATCTATTATCTATAGATTACATCTACATATGCGGTACCTATACGGTTTTTTTATAAACGTATAATACCTTGGACGACATTATCTCGTTAGCTTTTATACAGATAAATAATCTTTAGATACAAATTATTATATATATTATACTAGTTTCTTATCATACTTTTCCTTGAACCTTTTTCGTTTCCGCACAAACTTATATAAATAAAAACGCAAATCTAGGCTAGGGACTTCTAATAGATCTCGATTCCTCAACATGTTTTATTAGGTCATGTGCATATATATATTTTAGTTTAATAATTATTTTAATTTGAATGATTTGAATTAGACACAACCATTAAAATGGTAATACATTAAACATCCGTGAAATCAGGAGAACGTCGGTTTTTGATTATACACAATAATGTCATATCTTAATACTATTTTGGTTTCATAACCGTCACACTTGGATCTACAGGTATCCAGTATTCATCACGGATGACCGCGGATCTCTGCCATCAATAAAAGTGTCGCGTTAATTTGGTAAACGAGATATGAGCAATCGATATCCGTCAGAAACTTAAAAAAAAATAATAAAAAACAAAGTACGACCTGAGCCTAGAATATTATAGGATCGTAGATTTAAAAAACCATCGTGACTAATATTTGTATTATGTTGTATACGAACCGGTGGCGGCAGGGATGCCTTCGAGGGAGGTAAACCGTAACCGGACGGCTGCAAGACGTTGTCGGCGGTGTCCGCGATGTCGACGGTATCGAGGGTGTTGTCCACGGTGGCCGCTGTGACGGCAGCGGCGGCGGTGGACGCGATGTCATCGGTGGTGGACGCTAAGACGGTGGTCACAGTGGCGTCGGCTACGACGGTTGCGTCTACGGCCGCAGCACCGGCGCGGTTGGCAGCCAACGCCAGCAGCAACGACAACAGAACGGCGGCGGTGGTGCACGCGCGCGTCGCTGACGACAAGACGGACGGCGACGACATGTTGCTGCGCCGGGCGTAAAACTTCGAATGCTCTCGGAACGGACGCGGACGCCGGACAGAGTCGTGCGATGGTAGTGGTAGCGGTCCGTTGGCGGGGGGCAGTGGCGATGGCAGACGAAACGACTCGGACTTACGCCACACCATAATTTATTATGCACCAAATAATAATAATAATAATAATAATATTATATTTATTATGATTTACACGACTGCACCGCGCGGCATTGGCGTGATTTTATTATGATGAAAAAAAAATAACAACAATATTGTCGCCGTCGCCGCCACCGCCGCCGTGGGGTACCTACATCCTACGCGTTCGTCGTCGTCAAAAACGACAAAAACATTAATTATATTATAAATGTATACGTTTTGTTATTATAAATTATACATATATAATAATCATAAATTATGATTGGGACTTAGATTTCCATACATCTCGGTTTGGCAGTGACTGGTACCGGTTTCGAATATTTATATGGTCCCGGGATAAAGTGTTTCGGTACGGCTAATAATTGTTCAGGAATTAAAACTTCAATAATTATAATAAATATGGTAACATTTGGTTTTTTACCCACTCAAAATTCTTATAGAAAAACAGTGTTCAATAAATGTTGAAATAATCAAGTTACAGATAACTTGATTGACTGACGAATTAAAAATTATTTACCTACTTGATGACGTCAATAAATTATCGACGAATATTTTCATTATTTTCCCGACCAATCACTGATTTCCGATAATTTTGTTGGTTGCCTATACTCATTTCGATTTATAACGATGAGTTAGTTTTTACCTTATGAACGTAGCAAGTTGTAAATTGCTGACCATTGTGTGTGGTATAGAAAAAATAGAATGTTAAAACTTGTGGTTGACGAAGGATAAGATTTTTCCAATAACAACTGTATACAATAAATGGCGTACCTATGACCCGGTTTCTTCTTCTTCTTGTGGCTTTTAAAACTCTCTAAGTGTTTTTGCCACCAATACAACATTGTGCAACCCACCTCTATCATTTACTATTGTCTATTTCGATCCTCGTGTCTATTCCTATCTTCCTTAAATTTCCTTCGACTTCATCGATCTATCTTTTCCTAGGTAGTAGGTCTTCCCCGAAGTCTCTTTTCAAATGGTTTCCAATATATTACTGATTTAACCGTATTGCTTTCCCCTCTTCTCATAACATGTCCAAGCACTCCAACCATTGCAACTTTCGTCCTTAGATAAAACTGGTCACCGCGGTGTCACATCAACCAAATCATACAGCTCCTTAGTCTTTTTCATATTTCTTCTTCTCTATATATTTTGATTTCAAACATCCTCAACCTTCTTTCAGCTTGTTTGGTCGTTGTCCACGCTTCACATGTTAAGATTGGTCTTATTATTGCTATGTATAATCTTACTTTGGTCTTTCCGGATCTAAAGAATTTTACCAACGTAAAAAACCACTGTGGCTTAACTCTGGATCCGCCCCTGGGTTGTAAGTATATTATAATAATATGTAATGTATCACGTCACATATCGTACTTTCATCGACCCAAACAACGATGTAGGTCCCAAAAGGCCGACGTGGCTTGATCATACGTCAGATAATAATAATATAAATAATATTATGATATGGTTTTGATCTCATTAAAGCATTTTTTTTATTCATAATTATAATATCCATTGAGATAGAATAATATTAATATTGTATTATATTATATACGACCAGGGACCCAAGAATTGTAGGTACACTCAATTAGGTATTTTGAAAAGTATAAGCTTAATTATGTCGAAGTTTTGTGTTTTGTATGAAACAGCTTAGGGTATAACTTTTTGAAGATATATTTTTACGACTTTATTTAAAGGCGTTACAAAATAACATTGTATACTTTTTCACTATTTTTTTTTTTATTATTATTTTTAAAGCTAATAAAATGTGTACAAGTATTTAACGTTTAAATGAATATATTGGAATGTCATGGCATGGAGGGTTTATCGCAAAAATTTGGTATACCTAAATATACTTATAAATTATTAGCTGTTCGTTTAAAATTCAATTTTTTTATATGAAAATTCTCGGAAATAAATTTACCTTCTTAGCAATCCGGATAAATATATAAATTAAATCTTAAATCCCCCTATTAACTCACCCTAACAAAAAAAAAAGTAAAAAAAACACTAATTTTCTCAAAAATAATGTTTTATAATGATTTCAAGTTATGCAAAAAAATATGATCAAAAACGTCAATGTTTTTTGAGATAAATAGTGTGGAATTTTAAAATAATCACCCTGTATGCATCAATGATGCACGCGTACGTTGGTATAAGTATTAATAATAATAACTATAATAACACTATTGTCAAATAGTAAATACTTGAGGTTGGCAAAAAGAGGGGACATAATAATTTTTTTTCTTTACCTTAACTCATTATGCAATTCTTGAATTACTTAAAACCGGTTTCCTCGGAGAGGTTTTTCCGTTTGCATCACACGGCAATAGTGTTAGATATTTTCGCTATAAGTATTATGTACCTATGTACAAACTATGGCTACGGAACGTTGAAAACTCTGCACCGACAGCAATAAATTATAATAAATGTAATTATCGTATGTGAACTTGGCCTGAAACGACTTAGTTTTGTTTTCAGTGGTAAATCCGTGAATGATGCAGCTAGAATATAGATTACTGATGACTAATATCGTTTTTATAAAATATTGCGTCTAGTCTATATTGTGTGTATATCGTCTTACTGTAGCGTTTTAAGTTTTATCATAATATTAGCCATTAGATATCTATAACTAATGTAGATGATGCATTTTTTTTAATTTACTGTAACTTCTGCGTTCCCTTCGGCCTTTGTCTCATTACTTCTGCCCCCTGGTATATAATCAACGACCTAAACATCTAAACCATACAACAAGTTGGCAACTAGCCTCCAAACACTACTCCAAATTTCACTCAAAATTATCATCAGACCTAAAACGCTCGTGACATATATCAGTTGTAGTGCATAATCCTGAAGTTCTTATCATAGTCCATGCTTTTATTTTTCCTCTTAATTTACTTCCCTTGTTAACTGTAACGTCAGCCTATTATATCAGACACGTGTGCTCAAGTTTATCATATTTTTGTGGCCTTGAGGGTTCTTTCACTGCTGTCCCTTTGCCCTCGGCACACGCGATTTTATGCGATGTAAAAATCAGAGTAATACTCTATGGTATAAATGTATCCATTAATAATAATAATTATTAATCATTATTCATTATCATCATATGGTACGCGGTTTTATAATAATTGTATTATTAACGCCCACCATATAATTATATATATATACTTAATATTATGACGGTGGTAATCATAGAGCACAGTAATTAGTATAGTTATTATAGTTATTACAGTAATAATAATTATTTTTGCACGTGGTTTTTCCGTGACTACACCGATGTTTTCTACAACGTAGACAGTGGCGTATACATAAATTTGTATGGAGAGGAGGGTGATCAGTTTAAAAAAAACATAAACAAAAGTATTGGCATTTCAAAGTATTTATATTTTATAATGCCCTTCAAAAAAGATCATTATAATTTATAGTGTAAGAAAAAATGTTTTCTAGCAAACGAAAGTGTCACTAATGGGTGGCTGCTTTCCTCAAATTTCCATCACTATGTATAATCTATTGTAAACTGTTCTTTTTTTTTAAATAATACCTTACATTTTGTCATTTCTGTATCATATTTACTTATTATGCCTTATTGTACAGATAGTTAAGTTTCTTATAAAAAAAAAGAAAGTTTTTTAAGCTTATCCCCCCAAATTCAAAAGCCTAGTTATGCCCATGTTTATGCAGTTATATAAATTTCCAATGGATTGTCGAATTTATAAAACAACTACCTTTATGGCCATATACGATATACCAGCTGTAAACTATAAATTAGAATAATAAAACGTATACATAATAAATATTATGCTATATGCACATAACATGTTATTGTGACAGTAACTATAACCTGGCGTTGTACTTGCACGGCGCGACTACCGTGATTTACTTAAGTTAAATGTTGGGGGCCCGCGTACTTGCGGAACTAATATTTTTATTGGACCCGTAAATTATATAATAAATTTATAGTGATGGCCCCGAGTTGTATTTTATAAAATTTATATATTTTAGCTACTCATACAGTCGTACGTGTATTAGTGTATCAGTTTATACCAGTGTAGTACCTATATGGCTATATGTGAAATAACAATATGTATTAAAAATAAGATTATTTTATGAATATGAACAAAATATTATGTTTTTAAGCTTTTTCTAAAAAAAAACTTTAATACCTAATGGTATCTAGGAACTACTTTCTGTTTAATTAAAAAAAAACTATTTTATATCACAAAAATAGCGCAAACCTGCTATGATATACCTAATGCGATATCCTAAAAAACGCTACGCCATTGCACTGTCTACATTGTCGTCAAGTTGTTACAAAAAAAATAAACTAATTTTTAATTTAAACCTATTAATACTAAATCACCTAGTGTTAAATAATATTCGGTAAACATTTTCAAGAGTTCTGACCTCAGTAGGGAGTAAAGGCCGGTCTTCGATTGTCTTTATAACGACGGTTAGAATTATTTAGTAAACAAAGAAGTAGGGTTAAGTTAGGTTTTCTAGTAATTTCAGTGCAGGGTGGACTGGTGATCTAAAAATGTACCAATCCACTCCTTGGTCTACACTGCAGATATATAATTTTTTTAAATTATTGACCCACCTATTCAATGAAAATAATTATTTCATTTTTTTTATCGTCAAAATTAAAATCTTGTACGCCTATGTAGACATCAAAATCCGGAGTCCGGAGAGACCTAGAGTCCGAGACCTATATATTACATATCCAAATATCCTAGGCCTCTTCTGACTCAAATCGTCATAACTCATACGCATAAGTGAATTAGTGCATAACTCTCATAACGTCAGTTATATGTTTTAAGTCACCGAGACACGCACACGGCCAAATATCACAATCGATGGTCGACACTAATGCGATTGTGTGAGCACCTATATATTATTATACCTCAATAGCTGATAATATATTATTATAATTTACATTGGCGCAAATAGGTGGGGGCTTGGGGGGACTCGCCCCCCCCAGTTCAAAAGTCAGTAATTAGTACTGAGCATATATATTTTTTAGAAAATATTATAGGAGGGGCTTTAGTCCCCCCAAAATAATTTGTCTATTTGTGCCTATGATAATTTATAATAAAATAACGGCCACCTTCGTTTCTAAAAATGACCGATTATGTCTTCGTCCGTGGCAATCCATTAAAATGTTTGGAGAGGCTAACATTTTGAACATAAATGTGAGTGGGAGGGCTTCGATCCCACACAACTAAAAATCTGTATATTTTTTGGGGGGGCCTAAGCTCCCTTAGCTCCCCTGCGATTTGCATCTATGGAGTCCGCGATCGTTCGACAATGAACTTGTGATGTACGCGGCTTCTGTAGATTTCATGTAGACACGTATTGTAATTGTATACAGTATCGTACCCTGTACCATAGGCCCACGAATTAAGTACACCGTTTGTCGTAGTGACGTAGCCATTAGGTATAGTATATTATATAGATTAATACAAAATAATAATTTTCTTTCGAACAAAGCGATGCAATCGTCTCTATTATAAGTATTCTATTATTAATCAATAATAATATTTTTTTAATCTTGCGCGTAGGTATTGCTGAATAGGTTGTTCGCATGTATACAAAAAGTCTTCGTCAACAGTTTCATCCTGCAGTTGCCAGTTATCGGAAGCTTTATGATAGCAACGGAGCATATTTTATTTATTTATCTATAATCCTATACGCTATATCTATAATTCCAACATAAATTATAATCGTGTGTGGGATAAGAAAATTATTTGTATTGCGGAATATTCGTGATAGTGATTTAATCGAAACGTGACCGTATAATATCGCGATATACGCGTATCGTTATTTTGCAACAGACACATGCATGTGGCGTATTTTAATGGTTTTTCTGGCAGTGAAAAAAAAAATAATACTTTTCTATGTACCTACAGATTTATACTAACTGTACAATAATCAAATTAATTAATTCATTTAAATGTATGCAATTTTTAAGTTAGGACTGGAAAATATTATAAACTTATAACTTTGTTAAAATTCTTTACCAGAGTATGTATTATTATAAAAATATAAAATACTATTACCTAGCTATTAAGTACTATTTCTACATGCACAGATAAGATCCACATCAAGTTATAGATCAATTAAAATTAATATTAAGTCAAATTAAGTCAATTAATAATAGTGTTTACAATTTTACACGGAAAAAGATAATTTTGATATAGTAAATGGTTAAAAATATTATATTCGATATTACCATAATATATTGGTTATAGCTAAGGTAACATAATATCACGGTTATAATAACCATAATGCATCAACCGAATTCATATGGTAACTTTACCTATGGTGTGTGGCTGTCACTATACCACACCAACAATTTGGTGTCGAATACCCAACCATTTAAATGGTTTTTTAACCACATTTTTTTTTCCGTGTAGTAGTCTACATCTACATCAATATACCGTTACACGAGCAGTTTTATTGGTATAGGTAACTAAAATAAATGCTATATATTTGCTAGTAAAAAGGCGATGTGAATATGTGATATACTGATACGTGATGATTCAATGAGTGATATGTTTTCCACGACTCAAAAGACGAGTGAACTAGAGTAGTACCTACCGGTACGCTTGTATAGGTACCTACACTATTATTGTAACTAATAATACCATTTAAATTTTCCAATTATTAGTATATTTATATATAATATAAATTATACAGCATTACTCCATTAATATTATAAAAATAATATTTGTCTAATGGTACCATAATAATTAATAATATATTATAATATAATTAACAATAATTATACTCAATTATTTAATTATTTCTGTCTGTGAATTTAACGTAATTCAAAATATGAAATTACTCTTAATAACTATTAACGAATAATAAGAAAACTATAGTGTTATATAAAAAATATATTAATTTTGACTTGAGTAAAAAATCAATAATTTTGTTTCCAGGGTGTGTTATCAGTTAGGTACTTATTAATATTTCTTATATAATATATTTTTATATATGATAGAGACTATCCACAACTCGGGTCTGAGATTTGCCACAGGTGCATTCCGTTCCAGCCCAATCCCAAGCATTTTGACTATAGCAAATACCCTCCATCTCAACCTAAAAATACTGCAAAACGCCATTCTCCAAAAAGCTAGAAGAGCACAAAACGACAACATCCCAAACTCTGAAAACATAATAAAACTCAACAATTTCGAGTTCAACTGCTCAGAAATACTTAAACACGAGCATCCTATCTATCCTTCATGGGCAATGGAACTTCACTACAACATTGATCTCTCACAACATATCAAACGCGAAACCTCGGACAATATATTTAGAAATCTGGCCCATTCAATATTGGAAGACTACCAGGATTACACAAAACTTTTTACCGACGGATCTAAAACTGAAGCAGGAGTAGGAGCATCGGCATACTACAACAACGTAATAAAAATGATCAAATTCCCTGATTTCTGCTCTGTATACACAGCTGAAGCTCTTGCGATCTCGCATGCGCTTGAGATAGTCAAGCTACAAAAGATAGACCAAGCTTTAATACTAAGTGACTCTCTTAGCGCTTTAAACAGCATCCTAAAATATATACAACAACCCAACACCATATCCAGAATAATCCAAAATCAGATTTCTCTACTAAATAGCAATAATCAAATCGTTACGCTGGTATGGATCCCCAGCCATGTTGGAATACCAGGCAACGAAACAGCAGACATCTATGCAAAAAGAGCCATAACTTCTCCCGATACCATCTCTGTCCAAACATGCTCTCTGAGTGACATCGAGGGTATCATACAGTCCCTTACACTACAAAAGTGGCAACACCGTTGGGCTTCCTCTCAAACAAAAATCAATGAAATCAAACTTTCCATCAACCCATGGCCAACTTACCTTACCAAAAGACGTCACGAAGTTGTAATTAATTGATTAAGAATTGGACATACTTGGCTTACACATCGTCACCTCATGAAACGAGAAGACCTATGTACAACCTGTGGGGAAGCTCTATCTGTTAAACATATCCTCCTATACTTTCGAAATTACGCGAACGCCAGAACAGTCTTAAGTATACCTGAGCATCTATATGAAGCACTTGGACCTGATCACGAAAACACTATCAAAATCATAACATTTCTCAAAATAACCAAATTGTATAACCTTATCTGACATTTGTATTTCTTTTTTTCTTTTTTTTATTATTATCTTTCTCTCACTACCTATGTTGTACTCATATAATCTAACCCTATATTTTATAAATCATTTACATTGTACTTAATATTTATAATGTCTTTTAGAACCTAATTTAATATTTACATTGTACAATAAGCCTATACTATATACTATATTATAATCTTACATGTCCCTGACTGACTGATTGATCAATGAACTATGATAGCTAGAGATTTGAAATTGTCATGGTACATTGGTACCTTCATATGTACCACTATGTAAAGGTGCACTATAAAAAGATTTTTCAAAATTTGCATTTTTAAGAGGTGCTCACGCAAGGATTATGAAATTCACTGAAATGAAAATAGAAAAATTGTTTTTGTTTTTTGAACTGATCTGTATACTGTACAATATACATTATAAATACCTACATGTACATTTATTAAAAATCTGTTTTTTGGAACTTTTAAGTATGCCAAAAGTAAAGACCATTTCTGAACATAGCAATAAATGTATTGGTCTTACAGTGATAAATGCCATAAATGATAATGTATGCTTTTTAATAATAATTTTTTTTTTACGTTTGAATAAAATTAAAAAATCATAACCTTATATAAGTGGATATATTAGATTATATAGATGAGTTAATTTATGACAATGAAAACTTCCATTATGATATTGTAATTTATTGTATTAATATTGATGATACAAACATTTACATTTACATTTATTCGGGTTCAAGCTTGCATCAAATCGAATTTCGGACATTGCCTACCCCCGTACTGAGTTGCACTTACCACAGCTAGTTACACCCAAAAGGATTTGAACAATCATAATTTTTTTAATAGTTACATTTTTTATGGGCAACAAAGTGCACGTGATCATATAGTTATAGATACATATAATTTATGTAAAAATAAATAAATAAGTAAAGAGATGTAACTGCAGTTACATCATGATGACTGTCCACCTGTAATACCAAACGAACAAATAATAACTGAAAACTTTTTTATTTTTTTTCAGTTTATTCGTAATTTCTAAAATATTCCTTCCCAGAATCATTACCGGGAATTTCCAGGTAAGCCTACAGACAAAAAGTTTTCCACATATCAGATCTTTCTTTTTCGTGTATTCTATAAAACGATTTTTAATAATATTGTAATAGTTGTATACCTACAACAAAAATAAAACTTTTTTAATAAATATTATGATTAATAAACTAATGTTGCATATTATTATGTTCAGATTTTTTGCATATTTAACATATTTAAAAAATCTTTTGTGCACATTTTGTCTATTTTAGCTCCTATACCTTTCGAGTCCTGAATTAATATGTATATACTTATAAGTTGTATTATATACGCCAACGACTATCAGACGATATAATATAATATAAATTATAATGATTTTCTGTATGTTTATAGACACTGTGGTATAGTAGTGCTCGATCAGAGTGGGCGGACTGATGGACGGCCCGACGACCAAATTGTCCGTGAAACGATACGATGGCAACCACGACGACGACAACGGTCGAATAAAAAAGCCGAACAGTCGACATTTCCAAACGTTCACCATTGTGCTGCGCGACCGTGTTAAAGGTCGTTTCATACAATTTATCATCTCTTCAATTCAAAGCGGAATTAGGGACAATGATGCTATGTCCGCGTTCAGTATAATATATGACGTAGATACACACATAACATAAAATATATATATAACAGTCAGTCACGAATCACGAGTCACAGCGAGCAATACGTATAAATAATAATATATTAAATGCAATACATATTGTATAATAACGCGTCATTTTTCGGCTGACAATTCGACGAACGCCTCCAGAAATGACGACTTTATTATTAACCGTCTACTGCGGCATGGCAATTTTTTTTAATTTTCATCGCGTCTGACTAGAATTTTGAGCACTGCATAGGTGCCTAATATTGTTTACCCTGCAGCGTTGGCGGTTGTCGTGGTGAACACTGAACAGCACCTATCTATAAATTACAAGGCAGTTGCGTCATTTCAGTTTTTATTAGACTAGGGTAACTTTTCACTGCTTTTCCGACTCAAAATATAATAAAACATAGTACCTGTGTAAGGGGGAGGGGGGCCATTATTTATTATACTCTGAATGAAACCAAAAAAAAATAAGTTCATTTTTGATCATGGGCCTCTTTTTAAGAAATTCAAAGTTACACCCATGCAGTATTATTGTAGCGCGTATGTTCGAGTCTGGATTAATCGTCTACTCATTATTTTTAGGAGCACATCTTTTTCTAGAAAATAGTATTATCTACTTATGATAAACCTTGCATTACATTTTCAAGCTTTTTGACTTAAAATGAATAAAATGTTATTGACATTTATAGAATAAAAATAAAAAACTAAAAAAAAATTAAATTTTAAATGCCTATAAAGAACAAAAAAACGAGTTATGATGGAAATTGTGTTATGTACCTATAGAAAATGAGAAAATAAACATTTCGTAATAATTTCAAGTACCTAGGGTTATTACTTAGTTTTTGAATAATGACAAATTAAGAAAATCTTTGTATGAGATTTTGTTTAGAATCTAAAACTTTAGATATTTACGGGTGACGCCGTGATGGGGTGAATATCCAATGTTTAACTTCAAAAGCTTGTTAAAATTAATTTGACTTTCTGGTAGACTTTTTTATTTTTAAAAATGTAGGAAAACTACAGAGGAATCTTGTATTAAATTTTTAAAGATTAAATATAAATAGAAAACATTTTATGAATTTCCAACTCGATATAATTTGAGATTCTGATGAATTTTGTCAACATTATAAGACACGCTTATAAAAATTATTGTGGATTTACTCTCAACTTTTTTATAATTACATACAGTAAAAATTTCATCTATATGCTATTATTGTTTTTAGAGTTACACTAAAAAAACAAAATCGACTTTTTTCGAAAACTTGTTTTACGTAAAAATCTCAGTTGTTCCTGTTTTCTGTTTGTTTTCCATAATATGATTTTGTAAAATCAATACATTCATCGTTCCGCTCAGAAATTAAAATGTTTGTAGGTATTAAGTACAAATGTACAATTATTATTTACTTAATTGGTATTTGATAACACTATTATGATACAGTTTGTTAATTATAGAAAATGAACAATGACGTCTACTTCAATGTAATACGTGGTAATAGCATGTGATATTATTTTATATGTTAATTAATATACTATTAACATAATAACATATTCATTATTCAATTGTCAATTATAAATTGATATTAGGTGCTTTTGACCTATATTACTGTAATTAGTAACGAAGCCTTAAAATAGAATTTATTAGGACATTAGATACTGTTTTGGTTGTAGCAACTATATAGTATGATTTTTTAAATAAATAATAATTTATAATTGTGTTTGTGTATAGGTAGATAAATAATAATTTTGCTAGTTATAACGATACAAAATAAGAAAATTATATAAAACCATAAAAAAGTAGTAATTAAATTGTTTCGAAGTATGAAGGGTTGAAATTTTAGATTTGAAACCGGTGCATCATTTGTGGGAGTGAACATGATGTGTATTCGTAACTATTGTTGTAAAACGGCGGGAAGCGACTTCTTTGGCCTGCCAAAAAATAAAACGAAATCGCTGATGTCACAATATTTTGTATTGTTTTTACGCAGTTCTAAAACAAATTATATAAAAAAAAAAACACTTCTATTATGTATACATGATTAAATTTAAATTATTTTATATTGATTCGAGTAAATGAATAAAATACTATTTGTATATTATTAATTAACAAAATAGGTAATGTCATCATTGGATGGCTTCTTTCGTCATATTACTCATGTTTTTTATAACTCTTATCTAATTTGCTTATTGTTCTTTGAATAAATTGTAAATATCTTGTAAAAATAAAAAATAAAAATACTATTAATTGATCAGAAGATTCCAATAACCATTGTAAAATGTTTTTTTTTTTAATCAATTTATTGGTAGGTTATTATTATAGATTATTGTATTATGTTACATAATTTGGTTCCAATTATTTCAAAATATCTACCAGATGTGGTGTTGTTAGATCTATTTATGATAAAATCGTTTTTTGTATAGGTAACTTGCGTAGGTAACTACTCTATGTATTATATTGTTTGTAATACATTTTTTTTTTTGCATTTGGCAGTCATTTTTTTAAACAGGCAGCACCAGTGGCGGTTTTACGGGGGGGGGGGGGTCTAGACCCCCAGATCCCGAGTTTAGGCTGTGGCCTGTGATACATTATTCACTCGAGCCGGTTGGGTTTTGACAGTAATTTTTTTTTTTATAGCTATTACGATTACGATTTTTATATGCGGATATAGGTACGCTTGTACCTACATAATTCTGGTGATTTCATCTTTATTATTTCGTATATTAGAATGTTAGCTACAGCTATTTAGGTAAATACCATATTTTCGCTGAAATGATGACATTAATTATTACGATATATATTATTTGTGATAATAGCGCAGCGATGGTTGATAAACTGACCATCACTTTTCAGCCTGTCGAACCCGAACATCTATTCAGGTTAGTAAAATTTATAATAATTATTTTAAATCATTTTCATTCTTAATTTACAAATATTTTATCCATATTATTTGACTCATAATAATATGTATTTTGTATTATATGTATTTTTAATTTTGTCGTATCTAAATCATGTTCTCTCCAACCAGTCCAACCTATAAGAAATTTTCTTGGGGTAATAAGTAAGACACGGGATTTTTGTGTATCCAAAAAGAAAATCAGTTCTCACACAAAAAATTAAAAATTCTCCAAACAATCCCTCGAAAAAAACACTAAAGCGCTGTGGCGAAACTCGATGGATCGAAAGGTATCACTCAGTTAATGATTTTTTAGAACTTTACGATTTTGTTGTAGTCCTTAGATGATATTTTAACATGGGAAGACAGTGATACAAGTGGGAAAGCACAGTGTCTACGAAATTCAATTTTGAATGGAGAATTTATTATTTCTTTAATAGTTTTAACTTAAGGATTTGGATTTGGACTACCGTTATCGAAACAGCTTCAAAAAATTAATATGGATTTAAGATTAGCTGTGAAGTTAGCTCATGAAACATATCAGGAAGTACAGGTTTATAGAAGTGATGCTGAAAATAAATTTGAAAACATTTTTAAAGAAGCCTCTAAGATTGCTGATAATTTTAAAGTAGTCATATATAAAGATTCCAAGAACATCAAATAAACAGACCCTAAGAGTTAATATAAATACAACATCGGCAGAGGAATATTATCGTGTATCTGTATTTATACCATATTATCTGGAGTCATTTGTTAATGAACTAAAAGAAAGATTTATTGACCACGAAACTACATTAAACTCTTTTCATTCAATATTTTCGAAAGAAGAATTAGATGACGACTTTATGACATTGGTTAATTATTACCAAGATGATCTGGAAAATGGAAACCATGCAATTTTGATGGTTGAATACAAATTGTGGCAAAGGTGCTGAAAAAATTTGAGCGAAGAGCCAACTAATGCACTTCAAGCTTTATCGTTTTGTAATAATGAAATTTATCCTAATATATACAAACTTCTTCAAATACTAGCCACATTACCAGTTTCAACATCATCTAATGAACGTACTTTTTCAAATCTTAAGAGAATAAAAACTTATTTGAGGAACACCATTGGAGAAGTAATTAAAGGCAATCGAAGTTTTGGACGAATTAGTAAAAAAAAAACGAAAAATTGATTTTGTGTTGTAATAGTTGTAACTAAAATGCTGTTTTTTTTTATGTAAGAATTAAATTTTATTTAGTAATTATTCATGGTTTAAACTTTTTTGTCTTTATACATTATGAGATAATGTTAAAGGACCCCCCCCCCCCCCAGAAAAAATTCAAAAAACCACCACTGGGCAGCACGTATAGTTCTTTATATAAATTTGTTGTAAGTACATTCGTTCTTTATTGAGTATTCTAATAATTTGATTTTGAAGTATTTCTAACTGAGATACAGCAATACAACATGTATAATTTACTCGGATGATACTGTACTTTGAGGCTTGGACTAAGCCCGTATTAAATAAAATAATAATAATAATTAGTTTCCAACTTGCCTGCAATATGTATTGAAACTAACTTACTATATTATAATATTATTCGATTATTAGCATATTATATTACCCAAATAAATATTTGTTCATAATTGTAAAAGTATTTTTAACGTATTAATAAAATAAAGTTGAGTAGTAAATGACAAATGGCCACAGGTAAATGCTTATGATAGGTGGCAGAATCGATGTGAACAGCACCCGGCAAATCTGTAATTTATCTCGATAAATTAAATGCAGAGCGAGTCTGAGTGGCACCTGCGTAATAATATACCGCTATTAATAATTGCTAACCAGATACACAGTTGTTTAGATATTTTAGAATCTAGATAATGTTAACCAGCTATACCGGACGGCGGAAAAAGAGGGATTCGCGGTATATTATATACATATTACAATTATTATTATAATATAGATGTTGGGCGGTAATCCGCGGCAAAATAATTGCTTTTTATGGGCACCGGTCGGCCGACCAACTATACGTTTAACGATGATAAAAATAATTATTATTATAATTTACGTGTATAATAATATGTATGCAAACGAAACAGATTTTCTTCGTAACAGGATCACCGTTTAATTACAATAAATTATTATTCACGGCAATTATAGGGAAGGAGTTAACATTATTATTATGCCACGCCGGCGCCCAGAATCGGCTGCAGATTAATCTTAATTTTATATTCAACGATAACTTTGACACCACTGTATGATTCACTTGACACTGACAACTAACCGAAGAAGAAGAGTCTTCTCATTGCGTTAAAGCTCCGTAGACGATGGCGCTAACACCATTGAACACACGGCTAAAGATGTTCCAAAATGTCGACCAACCATATTGTAGACAGTAAGGACAGCTGGTTAGGTGCGAAACCAGTGTCTTCAGTGATGAGTTTCACCAACGTGTTGGTTTGTATGAAAAAATACTTTCTGGTATTTTATTAATACACGCTACTACACAGAGAAGCTCAGACTACGGAGCAATAGAATTTTACAACGATGACATCATTCCTAGCAACATTCAAAACACCACTGTAGAAAATACATTTATATTTTCATGTAATACACATCTCATTCATAATATTTACAACCAAGTATTATTCACTAGGCAGCAATACTACCAACTGGTGATAGCACTCTCAAAAACTCAAACACAACCATGTTGGTAGTTTTAAGGTACAACAATGTTTATTATTCAACGAAAAAGAATGATTTTGAAATAGTGTGATGGGGTTTTACGCAACTGCTAAACATAATATTAATTTTCAATTGATTCTTAATTACCGAATAATCAACAAGCATTTTATAACAATAAAATTTGAACCTTGAGGGTCGGTTTATACAAATAAAAAATAATAGTTTTCGTTTTCGTAATAATAATATTATATTCTATTAAAATTATAATTTTAAATACAAGTTAGCAACTGCTGTATGTTGGGAATATTGAATAAAAAAATAATAATTATAATAAATTTAAAACACAAGTTAGCAACTGCTGCATGTTGCATAAAATGATTAAAAAAATAATAATTATAAATTATATTAAATGATGTTTCATATTTTCAAATTGTTCAAATTATTTCTATTTTTATTAAAAATGTAGCATTTGTCTCAGTCAAAAAATACATCAATAAATTTATCTATACAAATTATAACATAAAATGAGCATATTTAATATTGAAGACAATAAAAACATGGTCAATAAGCTAAATCTAAAAAATAGATTTCATTATCTTTCTTTTGATTTAACCAAATTGAAGTTAAATGTCATTTACCATTCAAATTAAATGAAAATATACAATGAACATTATATTTTATCAATCAATTTAAAATGAATTGCTGAAATTGGAATAGAATTGCTTAAAACCTATATTAAATATTATGATATATCTAAAACAAATGAGTTTAAACCAATGAATTGTCGAAATCCTTCAACCGTGAATTATTTGTAGTTTATCAGAATATTATCAACTTAAAATAATTAAAAATAAAAGCCGAATATATTGTTTAAATTTTTTATTATTTTTTTTTTGCGAGAATATTTGTCACACAGCACGAAAGTGCATCTTTCATAGCGTACATATAAATATCCTTATAAACAGTATCAAGTTTGTATGTTATGGACTATATCCATTTTTTTTTATCTGATTACAAATACAAAAAGTGGTTTTCGTCATAACAAAAAAATCAAACTTAACTGTAAAATAAAAATCGATTTAGACAACATATGAATCTCCTATATGAAAATAATGAAATGGTAAAGATCTCGCAATTTATTTCCGCATGCGGTTTTCTCTCTAATATTAAAATTACAAATTAAAAAAAAAAATAAAAATAAACAAAAAAATTGTATGTACAAAAAATAAAATTACATTTATATTTTACAGGAGGTAATTTTCAGTTAAAACCTTAATTAAATAAAAAAATCCAATGGCATAATTTAATATTATACTCCTGGAAAATTAAAATGTAATTTTAAAATTCATCATAATATATCAGTCTGTAAAGAAATATTTTTACGGTAAATTTTGTAAAGTTTTAGTAAAAATATAGGAATCTCTAATATAAAAATTAAAAATTTGAATCCAATATTTATTATTATTTTTTTTTGTTGAGACAAAACCAATTTTCTACAGTTTTTCTGTACAAAATTACTTTTTAATCTATAACTTAAAAATTAACTTATTTGTATTTACAAATTTTAAAATTAATATTTTCGAGGTACGAAAAGAAAAAAAAAAGATTCTGATGTGAATCTGAAAGAGATCACTCGTCATCGTCTTCATCATCATCATCTTCGTCACTTTCATCTTTTACTGCCATCATTTGTTGCTGTTGCTGTTGCTGTTGTTGTTGTGCAAGTATTTGTTGCTGTTGTTGTACCAACATTTGATGTTGTTGTTGTTGTTGTAACAAGGTAGGCTTGCCCTTGTTTTTGTACTCGGTCATTTCCTGTTGAGCAATTACAAAAATTAATACAGAAACCCTAAAATTGTATTTAAATAATCAACACATTCAATTTAAATAGAACATACCCTTTCATATCTGGCTTTATCTTTTTCTGCCATTGCTTCGTACTTCTGTTTCACTGTAATATCAGCATCAGACCATTTTTTTCCCAATTCTTTGGCTACATCACCTACGCCATATTCTGGGTTCACAGCCTTAACTTTTCCACGTTCATCATTACAGAACCAGAAGAAAGCAGACCTTTAATAAGATAAAAATGTATTATTTGCATATATTTATTAATTACTTCAAAATAATAAAAAGAATACTAACAAGGAGCGTTTTGGTGCATTAGGATCCTTGATTTGCTTCCTCTTCTTACCACGCACTTTTTCACCCTTTGGTGGAATATAGCTTTGCATTTCAGTATCATATCTTAACTTGTCCTTATCAGCCATTTCATGGAATCTTTTCTTTTCTTTCTCATTCATTGTCTAAAAAAAAAAAAAAAGAAATGATATAGTAATAAATAATAATATACAATGTACTTATACTATTTATTTATTTCTAAGAGGATGTCAGTGTAATATTTGTTTTCTCTCAGACCCGCGCCAATATAGATAAAACCACTTCCACCATAAACAGTTTTTTTTTTTATGATTTTCGAGCTTAAAGTAAAATCACCCATTACAAAAATTATAGAGAATAATACATTTGAGGATATAGCATATTGGTTGTATAATATTTTATTATTATTTGAATTTAACTTTCAAAATAAAAAAAAAAATTGTACCTAAATTTAAATGTTCTTTAAATTGATTTTGAGACAATATTTAGGCAAAACGATATGTCTACACAAAAACTAAAATAAATTATTCTTTATTGTTTTTCTAATGGTTGATTTTCTTTTAAGATTATTCAAAAACATAAAAAAAACTATTCTGAATTTTTGTTGTGCATGGGATAGAAAACAAAGAGTGCACTGACATCCTCTTAATGTTATTGTTTGTATTTAAATTAATGTGCTGTGTTGAGATTAAATTTTAATGTTTTTAATAGGTAAATGAAAATTGCATTAATAATCAACGAAAATAACATAATAGTACAATAATAGCTCATTATTTAATTACTGTTTACATTATAATTAATGAATAATTGATTTAAAATTAATAAATAGATTATCAAATTAAAATATCTGGCCTCCCGGACATTCCCCCCGCTACTATCACATCGGATAGAGCAAGCCAATTGATATTTTTGTGGCACATTTAAATATAATATATAACCCACGGGACACTGCTAATTTAAAACTCGATAATATATTATTCTCCAGTAGACAGTGGTGGCAGAACTTACTAACAAGGGACGACCACATTTAAATTAACACAAATGTATACAGGAACACGACCTAAGGAGGACTCTTAAACCACAAATACAGAACTAGATAATATTATACGTGGAGAGAGAAAGGGGAACATGGCCACAGCAGCAGAATTCACAGCGCATTATAATAGAGATTCGTCGATATTATATAACTCCCAACCCCCTGTGTATCACCACACCATCACCCCGCCATGGCCGATGTATCTTTGAAAAGAGCTTAATGTGCGAGAACCGCGTGCGCGCGTGTGTGCAGGCTGGCTATTACCCGCGCCGTGAGGGTGCGGCGAACACACAGGGTGATGTTTAGGGGTGGGGGGGTTAATTTTAATAATTGCGCCAGCGCTCTCAGTTTTAAACTCCGCCGCCATGTTATCCCCGCACCCTCCAGAAAACAACCCCAGCATTTTACACACAAAAAATCGATGGTAGAACCCCCGAGCTCATTCCTACACACACACACACACACACACGCATAGCAGTTTCCCTCCCTCTACACCCCCTGTTAGACGACACCAGCAGGCAAATAACCCGGCTACTACGATTCCTGCAGTTTAATTTATTTTTTTACCGTTTTTAATAATAAATAATAACTCGCACAATAATATTCATAGCGAACTCGACGAAAATACAATAATAATATTATTAGTATTATTAATATGATGACAAACATTACGATTGAAAATTCGTCTTCCGCGTTACATCACTTACACAACATATTATTCTAAATAAAACGAATTCGCCACCACCGCCATTCCCATTCCTTTCTCCCTTTTAACCACCGTATGGCATTTAATGTGTCCGGTGTGTATCCCGAGGTCGCGTGTTTTAACCGAAATGGACGAATAAAATAAAGTACCAGCTTGTACATTAATAATAAATAAACGCGGGCGTCTGTGTACAATTTAACACAAAAAATACACACGTAACGTGCGCACGCGCCGACGCTTTGTACGATTGCGAGAATGGTTGTGAAATAATATTTATACGGACAAGAAAATAATATTATATTAAATATTCTAATATATTATTATTTTGTTTTAAATTATACGAAAAACATTCGGTGGCGGCGGCTGCAACAATAACGCGAGACGGTTCAAATATTATATTTTTTTCCATCTATATTATTGTTGGCAGCAGTGGGTGCCGGTTAATCGTGTGTGTGCTCGTTCGTTGTTTGTGAGCGCACGACAAGGACGGGACGGATCGAGCGCGCGGGGTAACGACGATCTATCGTACAAAAACTGGTTCCCTGGTATGTGCTGGATGGCTGCTGCTGCTGACCCATCCTCTCACCCCCTTAACGGAAAACCAGTCCTACGGAACCCCAGCCGGCCGGCAACAACAGCAACCGCACACGGTCACATAAAGACATGGTGCTGGCGCAACAAACGCGCGCGCGCGCAACACACGGCACACCAACCATTTTGTTTCGACAGAAAAATTAAAACATTTAATTTTCAATATTAATAAAATATATTATATCGCGCGCAGGAAACGGGTGCAATAATATTCGGGAGGCATTGCTAATAATAATAATCGAATAAAAACGACACATACACGCCGACGCAAAACAAAACATTATATAGTTGGAAGGTATATAATATTAATATTATTTTATAGCAGTGAACAGCAGTCTTGGAAATTACGAAATCGTTACAATAAAAGAATTATGTACAGCAGTAGTAGAGAGCAGGTGGTGCGCGCAATCGCTTTTTGTGTCTACCTATATATAAAATGTTGTTATGGGTGTTATAACGACGACGACGGACCGAGTAATTTCCTCCAAAAAGAAACAGTTTTGGTTTTTTTTTTTTACGGTTCAAATTTTAATGAATTCCAGCTGCCGCCACGAGTCCTACACAACGACGAGCTCGTACGGACGTTATATTCACGTGTCATATTTGACTTTTTAATTTGGAATGGAAAACGAAAAAATGAAATACAGCCTTCGAGCACACGTCGTCGTCTCGATAATCATCGCGACGGAAAAATTTGGCAAGCAGATTCGGTCGGAAAGAGAAAATTTACTGGATTTTTTTTCATCATGACATAGTCGGTGGTTTATAGTTGTTCACGAGAGAGGCTCGATTTGGGTCTGGGAGAAAGGAAAAATTACGGATTTTTTTTATATTTTTTGTCGGTCATCAGAAACGTGTAATATTATTATTATTAGTCGCCGTCGTCGTCGGGGACAACGGCAGTGCGCGATGACGACTAGAGCACGAGTTTTTTATAATTATGCGCGCGCGGCCAATTAGCCGTCTTGGTGTGTCGGGTGTGTTAAAATATAAACGTAAATATTAAATAGGTTTTGTGACACTGACCTTCCACCTTTCGGCGCATTTCTTCGAGAACTCCGCGAAAATGACATTCTCATCGGGGTGTTTCTTTTTGTGCTCTTCGCGGCACGTTTGTACGAAGAACGCGTACGCGGTCATACGACCTCTGGGTTTCGCATCGGTCCCTTTTCCTCTAGGCATTTTCCCTCGGTTCTGAAAAACAATAAACGTTACGTCAATATTATATTATTTATGACGCACAAGATGTACACAAAAACATTGGTCAATGTCCTTCCTACTCATCACACAGCACAATATACCCAACGTTTTAAATAATTTAAATATATCCAACGTGCAACGGCGAACCGCACACTCTTAGAAACGCACACGATGGTCGCCGCTCGGTTATTTTAAACAGTTATTTGTTTTCATTTACCCGTGGTAAAAATTTAACTCATCTTCGGGTTAACTGCTCTTCGCAATACGTTCTTACAATACATGTGGTTATTAGTTATTACACAAAACGCATTTACTGAACACCTGAAAACTAGTGGGGTTTGTGTTAGCTACAATATAAACATCTGCCTTTAATACACGTTTTGTCATATTCGTAAATACCAGTATATAAAACAACTACAAAAACTATAAAAAGAAATAACCGTTTTACAATTTTTAAGTAAAATAAAATTGATTTTACAATTTACTACACAATGCTGTACACTGTTACTATCAAAAAACCACAATTAAATCTACTTGTTGTTTGCATCCAATAATGAACGTAAAATATGCGAATGTTCAAAGGTTGTTAGGAAATACAAAATTATTGCAATAATTATTACAATATAATTAGCATTGTTGCATCATTAGAGCATATACAAGTGGCTGTTCCCCAAAATCTTAAAATTTATTGGTAAAAATAATCTATGTATTACATTCAGATAGTGGTTCAGCCCGTGATAAATCATTATCAACTAGAGACTAATTAGTAAATTGTATCAATCATTATATTTATTTATGGATTTTTTTCAAGTCATATTGGCAAGGTTCCGAAAAAAATGTGTTGACCACTTTTATGAATTAACTTTTTTTAATTAATAGTTATTACTTATTGCCGGATAACAAGATAACCATTGATATTGAACAAAATTTTTGTAGCTATTAAATCGCATCATTGTGTTCAAGCTATAGAAAGGTCCAGGTCGAAATAAAAAAACAGATATATCACTTAAGAGTTGAGTTCTTCTATACACAGATATCTATACAAAATACCATTATGTTAATGCCATATAAACAAAATTAAAATATCAATTTCAAAATATTCATAATTGTATAAATACACTTGAAATAATAAAATAGTTATAAACAGTTATCCAAAGAAAAAAATTTTATCTGAAATTTTTAGTGATATAAATATTATATTATTGAAGGACAAATTATGAAATTGTACAAGAAGATTACTAGTGTTATTTAGTATTATTGGTCTTCAAATATTGAATTCAAGCGAAAGTTTGAATATGTTAATGTTACTTAATATTGTTGTATAGATGAAAACAATATTAGTGAATTATGAACAATATTTAGATGTTATTGATAAACAACAAGTTACATTTAAAGATACAACTGATACAAGCATTTGTTATTAAATATTTTTAAAATCTTAAATAATTTGGATGATTACTATATTATTATTAAATCGTATTGTATAAATAGGATTATTATGAAATACACTGTTAGTTATCGGAATCTATTTTTATTCCATAGTTTTGGGAATATCAAATGAAATGATAATATTATACTCATACGATGTAAAATACATTAATTAAGTGGTGTATGGAAAATACCAAGATATGAATAATTCAAAAATATAAATTCTACATTAAACGCTCATAGTAATTTAGACAAATTAAGAAGTGCAAGTGTTACATAATTTAATATAATGTAAAACACTACAAAGGTTCTTATTTTCATTCATTAGCAGTGTTTTAACGTGTTACGTGATTTCGCATTGTTCTAAATAGCAAAGTGAAACAGTTTATTGTAAATCGACAGTTATTGAAAGTGAAGGCTAATGACCTGGACCAATAAATATAAAAATAAAAATCATTTTAAACATTACAGCCGCACAGACAGCACGCAAATAGTTTGATCAATGGTATAATACTTTTATCAATGGTTTCCACAATTTTATGATAATCCGAGAATAGCTAATCATTAAATTATAAAAGACTACTGTATAATGAATGTTGTGTATGAAAATTATTTATCGTTAATAAGCAAAAATATAATCAATTATATCACCTTATCTTGTTCGTAATAGATAATAAGGTATAACTTTTGACACAATCAATTAATTGGTTAAAACATAAAAAGCACCAACTTTTAGGCCGAATTCGATTAAACCGAAAAAACTGGTTTTACTGGCAGTAAAATAACAATTATTAAAATAAAAAAAAAATAACAGTAAAACCTGTAGCTACTCTAACAAAAGAAACAGGTTCTTGTTTAATCCTTTCCCTAGTAGTAAATTATTTTGAAGTTCTTAAAATATTTTTACTAATTATTGTAAGATGCCAAAATCACGAGCAGAAGGTAATAATATACATTTAAAAACATATACAATCGATTGCACCTATTTACAAAAGTTTTAGCAAAAATAGATTTGTCCTATTTTTTATTGCTATTATTTAATAATGCAATTTTATTTTGGTGGAAAAAATACAGCAAATAATTTAGATATACTGAATAATATTTACAAATTACAACGCGAAAGCAAACTACTAGTAGTGAATAATAAATTATTTTCTTGGAACTGCTGGACCAGAAATAATAATCCATGAAGGCTATAGAACCCTAAAAAACCTTGGCATTGGTCTGTCTTTGTGAACAATTAACATCTGTTTTGATATCATTGGTACTCAAAATATATAATAACAATAGTATTTAACTGAAATAAATGATTTCGATTAGTTAATTTAATTAGCTATCTGAAACACACTATATGACGTATGGAATAGGTGAATACACCGAATACACAGGTATAGGAACTGAATCGTTCATTTATTTCATAATTATTGTGCATTAAAATTTAAAACAGCGCCTAAAATTACATAATATTATTGTCCACTATTTATAAAAATAGACTATTTTTGAGAACAAAACTACCACAATAAGAAGAATATAGGGCAGCTCGTGGCTATTAACCACCACTTGGATGCAATCAGAATTCCTTAGTTTCCTCGAGGTAATTCCCTGAAATTAGGCTGACAACCTGTACCTACCTACAATAATGAACAATATTACGATTACAATTTTTAATCGGCGGGCAATAGTGTAAAATTATAATACGTTGACCACTATCACAGTTTAACAAGAACAATGTTATAACATAATAATAATAATAATATAATGTGGGTAACTCGCGCGTTGTTCTAAGGCCACATAACTTTCTATTTATCTACTCAATGACAAATTTATCAGTCGGAATTGCAACGAAAAATGCGTATAACGTTACAACGCTTTTCGCGATAGATTGTGTGGAACGAGAAAAAATCCGTAAGCAGTAAAAATACCGACCCGATCGGATTTAGGTAAATCTCGGGACTTGAGACGATGGATGCGAAAATACATCGTTGCTCACGCATTTTTGAACGGGTGGGCACACATTCGAAGAAAAAGTGGAGATCAACAATCAAAAAACAGTTCCGAAACCGCAGTCCACGAACATGTTCGTCATTGTCCTATCGGCTAGGTAGCAGAAAAACAACGCGTGGACGACTAACAAACATATTGTGAATGAAATCACAAAAATACACAACAACGCACAACAACGCACAACATACGAGAGATAAGGTTAAACGCTGACTCCCACGAGTAAACGTCACGCGGTCAGTGATAATTAGCGGGATGTACACACAACAATTGTTGTTGTTGACATTTGAATAAAATTCCAACGGGCCGAGATTGATTAACGCTTTACGTGAAGACTACATCGGTCTGACCGAAAACAAAAAGCCATGATCGTCGATAACGACGACGGTGCTGCTGCAGAGATTATCGACTTCTACAAACTACTCGGCAAAACGAAAAATATGACCGGAAGCGCGGCCGCACTCGAAAATACGTATACACGCGCAAATAATATTTCTATTTATCAGCTCTCTACAGATAAACGCGCATAACATACATGGACAGCACAGCACGATGAATACATTTTACTGTGTACACAAATAATGATAAATAATCGTGTGGCGCGCGCGCGCGTCGTCGCGTTATCAGACACACGCGTACGGCGTACGTACCCACGTACGTACGTACATGGGGATAAACGCATACGCAAACGCTAACCCACGACACAACAACAACACCACCAATTACCATGATCGAGTTAGGAGACGGAACGTTGTGCACGTTTTGAATGTTGTTGTCCATGGCTCCCGGGTACGACCACCATTGAGCCGCGGCGGCGGCGGCGATACCGTAGCTGTCCGCGTAGTTGGCCATCGGGTTCCTGGAGCTGCTCGTGACCGTCGTCGACACGTTGCTGTTGCTGTTGCTAGTCGACACGCCGCCGGTGTTGTTCAGCTGCTGTTGCTGTTGCTGCTGCTGCAGCTGCTGGTGCTGCTGGTGGCTGAACGACGACGCCATCTTATAGAACTGCTGAGCCGCGGACACCGCGGCGGCCGCCTGCTGCTGTTGCTGCTGCGCGGCCGCTGCCACGGCAGCCAGTTGCTGCTGGTGATGCTGGTTCAGCAAGTGCTGCTGCTGCTGCTGTTGCTGTTGCTGCTGCTGCTGCTGCATGTGCTGTTGTTGCTGCTGCTGCTGTTCCTGGCTGTTGCCCCACCACAGGTTGGCAGCGGCGGCCGCGTGGTCGTCTCGGTTGCCCCAGCCGACATTGTTGCCCGCGCGGTTCTCGGACATGCCGCCGGACTGCGAATGGTGCGGGATTTTTCACACGGATAATACACACGGCACACGATCGGACACCAGACGTGACGCACACACGCGCGTACACTGGGCACTGTTGGTCGCGGTGTGTTTGATACGCGGCGGGTGTCGGTAGTCAAATTATGTGTATATATTAAAATATTATATTATACGAACGCGGCGCACACGTTACGTGGTCGGCGTGTGCGTGTGTATGTATGTATATACTCGGTCGGTTCGCGTACGTACGTATGTGGTGTGCCGCCGAGTGCGTAGCGGGGCGAAATCAAATGTATATATGTGTGTGCACCACGCGAGTATGTGCGGAAAAAAAAAACAAAGGGAACGACGGACGCGTGTGTGTAGTATATAATATCTCACTGTAAACGCGCGGCCGACGGTTAAAACTGCGGTGGAAAAGGCGGAGAGAAGGAGAAAAAATAACGAGGCAGACCTGCGTGTTGCCCGCCACTAGCCGAACGACGACGACGACGGCGACAACGGATGTTACCCCCACCGCCCGTTTCATAAAAACCCAATGGCGCGGCCGGCCCCTCCGACCGTGATGTAGCTACCGGTAACCGGCATTGCCAACCTCATCTCTAGAAATCGTGAACGGCCGAACAAAGAACATTTATATGCGCGCGTACATTGAAGGGCGGGCGGGCGACCGGGCTGGCTGGTTGGCAGGCAAACGTTGGTCGCGCGCGCGCGAGCGAGCGAGAGGAGAGGGACGCGGCGAGAGAAACGAAATAAAAACCGCGCTCGCGCGCGCCAAGGCCACCGGTCGTTCAAGGTTTCCGCAGTTCACCACCGCCGACGTAAGGCGCGCGTGGACGGCGGCATACACGCCAACGACGCACGGCGGTGGTGGCGGCGTCCTTTCCCTTTTTTTCCCTCCAGCGGCACACGCACTCGCACGGAATATTCTCTCGGAGGAAACGCGGTCGTAGTTGATAGTGGCGAGGGGCACGGTTTTCTCAATAAAAGACGTTATAAACGAAAAATTATCGTATCGCCGAGTAACGAAAAAACACCACCACCAACATTACCGTAAACACTGCCGCCACCACTTGCACGGACTCATGGAATTACTTGGGATTAATAATAATAATATATTATATTTATTATATATACGAAAATACGTGCAACCGTGATATCATTGTTTTGTTACAAAACGTACGTCACGACGGTTGAAAATGGCGGGATTTTTGGTTAGGAAATTATTTTTTTTATTCTTCCCGTACCGTCCTGTCCCGCCGATTAATCGTTTTCGAATACAACAATCGATACACGATTACGGAACCGCGGCCGCCCGGCATTGTGGTTAGTGGTTATTCTCTTTGGATATTTTGTGCCGTACGACGTTTGGCGCGCCAACTGGGAAACACGCGGTTCGGCGTCGAATTGACGACTGTCGCGGGCGCCCGCCAGCGGAGAGAACGCGTTTAAACGGCAATGGCTGCGCGACGGCGTCCTTTCGGTCAATAATAATAATAATAATATCGTATTATAACGCATAGGGATATAATGTGGTGTGTGTTGGTGTATATGCGCGCGCGCTCCGTCACCGCCGCCATTTACTCGACGAAAACACGGGTTTTTCGAAACTTGAGAAAGAGAACAACACGGTGTTGATAATCCGGAAGGGGGTAATCCCCTTAGAACAAAATAATTAGCAAATAAGACCTCCGCACAAACAACGTCGCCGACCTTAATATTAAGACCTTTAAAAACCACCGTCGGCGTTTAAACCAAATTGTACATAATTTCAAATTATTAAAAACAATAATAATAAATCGTTATCCGATCCCGAGCAACGGAACGTCGTCGCCACAACACACAACAAATCGTGCTACACGATGATAAAATATTACTGTGCGTCACATAACATGTACATTATTACGGGGAGGGTTGTAGCCGCCCGTTCGAATACAAGCTCCTTCGTTATCAACAGACGACAATGACAAAAATGAAAATCATACTTTGGACAGAGAACAAATTCCGACGACGAAGACACTATTTTAGATAACCGTCGGCCCTGAGAAACGAATGATTGAACCGAATCTGCGATTTTGGTCACCCTGCGGTATAAACAGCGTAAACACAAGCACAGCACAGCCCGGGCGAGCACAGCATGTGCTGCCACCGGGGATGCAAAGAGTTTTATTACTGCCTGGGCTGTGCGCGCCCTTTTATCATTGATTATAAATACACAACACCATTTAAATCAATGATTTCGTGCACACGGCTGCACGAAATCCTGGAAAATTTGTCGTCCTCCTCACCGTCCGAAACGAACTATTGACATTACGACATGCTTTGTAATCGACGAGATAATTATCAAGAATTAATAATGACTACATAATAACAATAATATGATCAATAATATTTTCATTTCCATCCTATATACGTATATATATCACCTGCCTACCGCTGAAATATTTTATTTGTTTATTTTAAATCTTAATAATTATATATAGTAGTATTGAATTTTTAATACTTAAGACAAATCGTAAAAATAGAAGGTAATGAAGTTTGATTTAATATATAAAATCAGTAGGCGCATCACATAATAATATGTGTTGTGTTATTTCAATTTTATAGTTTTATATTATGTTATTTCAAATATAATAATACCATTAGTTCGATAAATACTGTAATAACTAATAAGGTTATCGAATAGATGGGTAATAAATAATTATGTCATTGAAGTAAAATACACTACATACATTTAAAAAATATACCAAGTAGATTATTGAATTTTAATGTACGGACATATATATTTATAAGATAATTATGTATAGAAATTACAATTAATTTTCTATTTTTTTTTTGTAAAAAAAGAGTTCGATATTTATCGATAATGTAAACTATATAGTTAAATCTACAATTATACATATATCAAGGAGACAGGTACACAATTGTAGTTTTTTTCTTCAAAATGTATATGTATAAAAATACTTATGGAAGTAATGCGTAATAATAAAAATAATATACCTAGCAGAAATTATAATCAGTTCTCTACTTTTTAATCAATCATTTATACAGTAAGACAACAGATATGAAAATTATTATGATAAACCAAAGTCTATTTATGTAAGATAAATTGGTGTTCAAATGAAATACCTAGAAAAATTATTTTTTCGAAATAGGTAGTACTAGGTAGTAGTAATGACATTTTGACAAAATTCATTGTTGCCAAAAAATATTTATTTAATTATCTTGATAACTTATTAAGTACCTATCATCATAATTTTATCATACTCGGTTTGGTGGTTTTGGTAAATTAAAAATGTGATATTTCCCTTAATGAATACGTTAATATCATTTCAATATTAATTATGTATTCCAAATAACGAGTCAAATACCAAAAATCATGACAAAACTATAAAAACACTGTCAACTATTTACATACCCTAAGCTTATTATTTATAACTTAAAAATATTAATAAAATACTGGTAGTAAATAACATTGTTGTCTTACTATAGACTTACACATTAGCTTACATGATTATGTTTGCAGTCAGTTATTAATTAATACTATTTGATTATTGTACACACAATTTTGATATATACAGACATTAAGTTTACATTTTTATAAATATTGTTTATTGTAACAATAAAAATCAGTTTCGCATAAATATTCACCTAAATTTTAGATTCCAAAATATAATGTTACAATAATATTATTTACAATAGGTTAAAATTGGAGGAATCAAAAATTTGTTTAATAAATCTAAAATAGTTTTTGTTAAATACAACATAATATACAGTTCCACAACAACTATTAATATTTTCATAATTAAAATGTAACAAGACAAGTCGACAAACGGCAATTAAAAGGAAAACACAAACTATTTAAAATAGATACTAAATTGTTCTGAAACCGACAAAATATGTTATATGTTTACGCTATATCGAGTAATTCCGTTGAAACCGAACTACCCTAAAATGTTATAAATCGAGATTCTATTTTAATTCCTCTCGGTATATCGCAGCGGTCCATACACAAAACCAACAACAAGAATAAACAAATTATATAAGAAATTAAATTAGTTAAATCTAAGTAGCCAATTAAATCATAATAATAATATATACCTAACAAAATGTTTGTAACACAATGGTAAAATATATACTTACAAATTTGTCTTCTTCCGGGAATTGAAAAAAATTATAAATTAAAATATTTCGGCTTAGTGGACGAAAAACAAAGTGTAACACACATTCGTAAACGACAATAATATTGTTTCTCAAAGAGTAACCACTAATGAGACAGTGTTATTAAAATGTAATATATATATAGATATATTATGGTATATATATTTGTATCATAATATTATTACTATTACGTACCTATCGAATTTTACCGAAACGAGTTAGAACTTTGAAAAATGATCGTCGTCGATGAAAACGAGAGAGAAGAATATTATATGAACACACGATTTGTGTACAAGAATTTAAAAACTGTTAAACCCACGGAAATGGTTCGTATTATTTGCTTATGGTGTGTAGCGGCGTCCCCATTAGTCGACGCCAACGTTTCGGTGGTAAGTAGTATCAATGGTTTCGTAATGTTTCGTGCTCGGTATACTAACGCCATCTGTCTGACCGAAACGCACCTAACGTTCCCCTATCAATCTACCAACCGTTTTTCGGTCGTTATGTGAACACAAGTCGCCTCCGGTATATATGGTACGTCCCTACGTGCGGTATATAACGCTCGACGATTACATAAAACTTGTTGTGGAAACCACACAGAATTGTGTACCTACGTTATCGTACACAACAATTATTATTATTATTGCATTAAACCGGCACCCGTTGTAGGTACGCGAGGAACGATAAAAAATATTATTATTGACATTTAACCGGCCGATCGATCGCTGACCAAGACCAACACTGTTGGGGAACAATTAACGTCGGATGTAGTTTTCTACACACACAAAATAATAATAATACCTGCCAACATCACCGCGCCATAACGCGACAAAACCCGTACATGGTAATGTGCTAACGATAAAAACGAAGAGCCGACGACAAAGATGGCAATCATTTTTAAGTCTAATGACGTCGTGTGTTCCTTGAACATGCACACGCACAATACTCTCGTATTAATCTTTTACAAAACACTTGTACACAGCAGTTGCAGTAAAATATGAGCGCAATGCAAATAAAAAATTAGTAGTTGTAAAATAATATAGTACAATTTTGCCGACTTGCCAGAGTTAACACGTTACGTAACACCACCGCGTAGCGATAATAACATTAATACGTCGATAATAATAGTATAATATGTGGGCACCTCCTAATTGATGATGATAATAATAACAACAGTAGGTGTAATTATAGCGACCATGGCTGCTTAAATCGTCGTCGTCGACCAGCGTTTTTACCGCAAACGCGTTAAAATAACATAACATAATAAACGATTGAAATTAAATATAATATACTTACATGTTATTGTTATGGTATATTTTGATTTCAACTCCACTGAGAACACTCTGAGATCAAGTCTGGTCTGCGCCCGGTCGATTCTGGAGATTATCACCGTCAATATTAAGGTATTCTGGAGCTAGAAACGAACAAAACGGACAAAAGAAGTTAGACTGTGGCCAATAGAATAGTGCAAGTTAGAAAAACGATTCGCGTCGTTTGCAGAAACGATTTTAATAACAGTAAAAATTTAATAATTAATAATCGACTACGAAGACGACGAAACGATGATAAAATATCCCAACGACCGTTTTTCGTAGTGTCAATTATCATCGCTGTCGGTAACACCTTCTTCCATGCGCGTTCTCTCCCCTCCACCAGGACGAACTGGGGGCGGCGGCGGACAGGTTTAACGCGCGTTTTTGGATTCAAAATTACTCCATGACAACGGCGCCGGATAATAATAATAATAGTAATAATAATTCTCGGTCTACCTACCTACGCGGCGGCCACCCCCATAAATCTCGGTGGTAATAATATTACAATAATATAATATGTAATAATAATAATAATATAATTCCGTCCGCCGAAAGCGTCATCAATAGGGCGGCGGCAAACGAGCAACGTTAAACGATATTAATATATTATAATGGTAAACCATTAATAATACTATAGATAACGCGTACAGCGGTACGGCTGTTGTTTTTGTTGTTGGTGCGCGCGGTGACCACCCGCGGGCCTACGCGTCTGCTATCACTTTTGCGGGGGGCCGCCACTGCACGATGCTACTGCAGCCACCGCCGCCCATAGCAGCCGCAAGTCGTCGTCTCGACGAGCAAATTATTTTTCTGATAGCGCGGCGGCGGCGAAAAATCGAGAAATCAGACGCGGGTCGGCGGAAAAATCGCCACGGCCGGCCTGACGGATTCGCTTTGCAATCGGTTTGCCGCCATTTTTATGTGCGCGCTTGCGTGAGACAAAAACAAAGTTTTTACTGCCTAGCGCCGTTGTGCGTGGCGCGCGTACAAAACGATGTGATGGCGAAATTTCGTGTTCGTTTCAGCCGGTGCGTTTTTCTCGCCAGGAAAGATGTCACGATTGTCACAGAAAACTGTAAAGTGTAAACACAGCAGGCGGGCGGGCGGGTGGCGAACGTAACGCGAAAACGGCGGCGGCGCCGACGGCTGATAGATAAGCCGTACCTATACCGAGAGTGCCAGTAAATAGTCACTTGGAATACGTACGAAAATCACCCTGGTTAAACTCCCTATAGACGCGCACATATTTACCGTACCATATTATTATAGATTATTATTATTATTATTATTATTATTATTATTACTAATCATACGCGAGCGGGCCGACGAGGCGTCGCCGTTGTCGTTCGGCATGAATACCTATCTATATCTACGGCGAAATCGTTGATTTTTGCGTTTGTTCTATGCGCCGCCGTCGGTACAGCGAAAAGCAACCTCGGGCCGCTGCCGGACGTGCAGCCATCGCGGTGAAAAGTTGCAAAAAACGAAAATTTAAGTGCATTTTTTCTACCCAGACGAACGGGGTATGTGCGTGGTACGTACCAGTAAATCGTACGTCTTTCGATTCCGTGTTCGTGGTGTGGACACACACAAATACCAGAAAACGCAGCAGAAGCAGCAGCAGTGGTAGAGTAGGCGGTATAACAATAGTGTTATCGCAGTGTCGGAAACGAGCGAAAACAGCGGTATCGCGACAGCGAAAAAACGGACGACGCGCGACAACAACGGCGACGACAACGAAACGACGGCGATATGTTGTTGTTGTCGCCAAATCGAAGCGACAGGAAGACAGTAATGCGTTGTGCTGTTGCAGAACGTACGTACGTATCGTCGTAGAGGTAGAAAAGTGAGAAAAATTAGGAAAAAAAAAAAAGCGCATATATAAATACCTGGCAGATGAACGTGTGTATATCGGTCGGTCGGCAGTACTGTTGTATGTACGCAGCGCGGTGAACAGGGGGTCCGCGCGGCACTCGACCCGTCGCCCGGCCACCATTGGTCGATTTTATATAGACCGCGGGACCCGGCCAATCCGACGGCGTTATTTCGAAATCCGTTGGGCCGCGCGCGAATAATTCATGAGCCAACACACACACACGCGCGCGTCTCACGCGCACGCACGCGGGCCGCCGTGTAGCAGCAGGCTCGCACAGCATAAAACATAATATTATACGTATATATAAGTGTATACTGTATGGTATATAACGCAGAACGCTATATCGCGCGCCCGCGCGTGTGTGTGTGCGTGTGCGTTCAAGCATACGTATACGTATATACCGTGCGTGTATATCACACACGACGGGTGCGCGCACACACACTCGCGCGCACGCACGTATATATTTTTTTTCTCTCCATAGTCATATTGTCCTTTTTTCCACCGTTTATAATGCCACTCTTCCAACCGCCACCCACCCCCCTCGCAACCATCCGCTGTCGTTGCCGCCGCCGTATAACGTATTACAACGTACGGTGCGCACACACATCGTACATTTATAATATAATATATATGTGCGAGGGCATTACACATACACTCACGCGACGACACACGTTACACGTTACGTGTACGTATATTGTATAATACATTACAATATTATATATTATTATTATTATATTGTGTACATATACCCTTTCGGGCGAAATGCACGCCGCCGCCGCGCGCACACTAAATGCGTTACCTCGTTTCGCCGCCGCGTTCGAAATAATTTTATATATTTACAATATATCATATATGATACTACACCAAATGAAAAATATACCAAACCGAACGCAGCATTGCACGAAAATGCTGTGCACACATCCTGCACGTCACGTCGAGATACAATATAAATTATAAATTACAATATTAGATAGATTGTCATAAATTTTTTTCATAATAATACTTATATTTTTTTTGTATTTTTCGTATAACTCGTTCGATGTGAATTTAGGACAACAATCGATCCCAGTCATAATTCGATTGGGTATATTTATAAGAATATGATCTTATGAACAACGTAGTCCGTGGTTTGTTTCCAAACAGTTAGCTAAAAAAAAGTTATAAAAAAAATAGCCTATAGGTTATAATTTATAAGTTATAACCGATCAAATCTTATACTATTTAAAAATATGTCTCAACTGCGCTGTTGATACACCGTGTTTGTTAATGACACTGAATTCAAATATCTTAGTATTTCCATTTTTTTTTTATAAAATAATCTTCAATAAAATATGTCACGAGGAAAATTGTTTACCAGAGACCAATCACCTATTTTGTCCGTGTACCGATATTGCTAAACGGTTGTTGTGCACGGCCGCACGGGGCACGGGCTTAGTACCATAACTTTAAAATGTATAATATCTATATAATATTATAAGCTTCACCCTTGAATAATAGTCTATACTAGAGAGCCTAGATAGTATTATAAAGGCTCTCTAGTCTATACCGACTAAGCACATTGGACATCTGATGCGCCATTACGTGACATGATTGTACGCACACACTTATAAAAAAGACATAATAATATAATATCATATTATTCCTTTGTGCATAATATAATAACATAAGAAGCAACCACGAATTAATTCGTAGATGCAACATAAACCTATACCAAATACGCTATGGCAGCAGCTGCAGCCTGCAGCGTGCAATGTGCATGAGCAAAAGCGCGCGTAAAGTTGTAGACTGCAGCGTAGACGGCCGCAAATTACAATTTTCTTTTTTAAACCACTAAGATAACGCTAGTCTTGTAAGTTTTGTAGGTGTACACACACAAGTAGGTACGCAACATAATATACGTACCTCTTCTATATATACCTACACGTTTATCTAATGATGAATTTCAAAAATAAATACATATTATGTGGAAAATGGAAATGTACCTAATATTTATGCATAATATTAATATATTACGGTGCGTGTACATGCTACATAGTACATATTTTCAGTTAGGTATTTGGCGACTGAAAATGTTGAATGTTCTATTATCATATTATATCTTCTATAACATATTTTTATATTATAATATACATAATATTATGTAGATTAAAATATTGAATCAAGCTTTCGAGTATATATTATTCGAACAGTAAATTAATCTAAGAAGGGAAAAACAATTTTGTTATGAAGTATTACTACTTAAAAAGTACCTACTACAATACTACCTAGTGAACAAGATTATAAATAATAACTCAACCACATAATATATTATTATTATATATCAAATACCTATCTAAATTGTGCTGTGTGGAAAAAAATTGTTTTTTTATAACATACGTAGGTAGTGTTTTATAGTACCTCGTCCGGTAGGTACATATAGGTATTAGGTACCTACTTCAGTAAATAGTAATCAGTTGCATACTTGCAGTAACGCTCGCCAGTCGCCACTTGCCAGCACACTCTGCATACAAATTTAATATAATATATTATACCTATATGACTATATTATTATACATATTATACTTTATACATTATACATACGTAGGTATATAGACATGAATTTATCTGTATGACTGTATGCGTCCATATAGGTGGTTCTGCAACATACATAACTTATTAAAACGATATGTAATGAAATATTATACGACATACCTACTTCGTTACGTACAGACCTACAATAGGTATTATAATTAAAATATTGTTGTCTTGCGGTTTTGTTTTGCTTTTAGTACATTATGCATTTATGCGTCAATGCATTATAGTCCAAGTCCGAGATTTAAAACATCAAGCTGAGCCACAAACATTCAGAGTTTTGTTTTTTACTGTGATATAAAATTTAAATTGTTGAATTTTTGCAAAAATTGAATTAATTTCATATCTATTAATATATTAATATAGTTGTTTTAAAGCATATTATTTAACTATTACATTTTTTATTAACTCGACTCATGATTAAAAAATGATAAAACCAATTTATTTTAATAATTATATATTTAAATATCTATATACGCAGACTACCTATATCCTAAATATGGCTATATGCCTATATATGTTACTGTTAATGACTTCGAAAATATACCTACACCAGTATACCTAACCTAGCTTATATGAATGAATAAATTAATGTGATGTATACAATATACAAACCCCAAATAGTCTGTGTTCTGCATTATAATATTATATTTTTTTACTGAACAAAATCAAGTAGGTACCAAATTTAAATTTAATTCACAGCCTGTATTATAAAATTCTCTCATCAAATTTACATATAGCATGTAATGTATACATTGTAAATAGGTAATAAATAAATGCCTTTTTTTAAAAAAAAAGTTTAGAATTCTTTCTTTTTAAAATGTATGTATTATGATAGAAATTAATAGTATACCTATAGTACAATAAAATTGCAGTAGTACCTAGTAAATTTTAAGGAATTTTCAGTTGGCAACAAAAGATATTTTCTCAAAATAAATATAAAATTATAGTTTAATAGAATTATTTCTTGCCCGACCCATATAATAATTATTTAAAATAAATATTAATTCTAGAAAGTAGAAGTAAATGGTAAAAACTAAAATTTAATAAAATTTATTTATAATTTACTAGCTGGCCGATCTTCCTCCGAAAGAAATTATTTTTTTATAATTTCATTTAAAAACATATTACTATTTTTTGGCTATACAAATAATATAATATAATTACATATCATAGTTATTGTTATTGCTAATTTCTGAAAATTATATATCCTACATTTTGAATTCAACCACTAGATTAGTACATTTTATTCTTTTTATTATAGAATAGAGATAAGGTAAAAAAAAATGTAACAATAAATATTGTTGAATGAATAATATATATTTCAAATGGAAAAATGCAAGTCCAAACCAATAAATAAATAATAAATAATAATAATAAATAAGCAAACAAACCGGTCTCCTTCGTCTCCAAAATCAAGTTAGATTTTTATATATATATATAGATTTAAATTAAGAGGTCATTTCAAGTAATATGTAATATTACATTATATGCATAGTGCTCAAGTAAAAGGAAATAAGTCAACAATCCCAAGTTTTCATATGACAAAATAAATTTATCGTTTCTTCAATAATTTTACTTTAAAATTAATATTCTTATAAAGAGTCAAATTATATGAGTTACCTAACATTGTACAACATGATATTTCGAAAATTTAAATCACTATAGTACTTTAGTCTTAAGTGACTAATTACCTTTTAAATGTGATACTGACTTAGTGACTTAGGTATAATGGTAAGTAATAGAAATAACTTTTACAAACACTAACATTTTAATAAAAAAATCTATCAATGTGTTTGTGTATAACAATAGTCAATAGGTAACTATTATTAAGATACAAGTATAATAACTATTATATACTGACTTAATTTTAAATATATTAAAATTTTAACAGACAATTTCATTCATTTGTAATTATGGGGTATTAGGTATATTATATCTATTTAATATTTTACATAGAAACTACCTATTGTGTTTGATGATGTTATTATTTTGAGTTTTAATGGTTTTATACGACATTTGTCTGATGTTGAACTTAAGTCCCTATAAGCTCAAAATCCTAATTACCCTATAGGTACTAGAGATCTTAGTTAGTAAACTATTCGAAACATATTGTCATGGTTTACTTTATAAAATGTTTTTAATTTGGTGAAAACCAATAAAATAACTATGCTAAATATCTAGTTGTTAAAAATTGTTTCCTCCGCAAATGTAATGGTATAACAGCAAAAAACCAATGCATTTGACATTTTGCTCGGAATCTGTAGAATTATTCATTCTATAATATCTATAGTTGGTATTATTCTAAGACACAATGAACATATTAATATGAACATCATATTAAACATTTTAAGTACCTACCTAGTACTACTAAAAAAAGCAACAAATATAGTAAGATAAGTTTTTGTAATTGGTATAGTTTATATTTATATATTGATTATTTTATACCCTGTGAGTCTGAGACACTTAACCGTATTTAGTTTTAATCAAAATACATATTATAAATCAGTGACATAGCTATAAGCTATTATTTTTTTTTTTGCGGGAAGGATATTAAATACGTCTATTTAAAATCATTTAAAAAATATAAAAGTATAATATAATCAAAAATAAATATGCATTAAGTAAAAGAATAAAAATTGTCTTGTGGGGGGAGGTGGCAAATGCCCTTGTTGCACACTCTCTCCATAAATACACCAATGTTGTAAAATATAAGTGTTTTGTTGCATTTGTACAGATATACATTTTGTGGTTAATCTGGCTTAAATATTAAAAAAGATATAAATATCATAGGGTAGTAATTCAAATTTTGTAAATACTTTTATACAAATATGTTCAAAAAATAAATATCTATAATGACTAATATAATATGTTATACATTTGATTAAATTGGTTGCTTTGAAGTTTGAAAACTATCGCTTTAGCACGCTATAGTGGAAAATTGATAATCTATAAATTTGTATGCAACTAATTTATTGTAAATATAAGATCCAATAAAAATAACTAATTCAATGAACTTTGTATTAAGTTAATACATTAATAAGTTTAAAATAAATTAAAAATATTATTAAGAGTATTTAATGTTTCAGTTCAAAATTGTTTCTACTTAATATAAGTTTAATTTAAGTATGTTTTTAATTAAGTTATTACCATAGGCGTACTCAAGATTTTGTGTTGGGTGCAGCACACATTTTTAACCGTCCCTATAGAACAATAATAAGTAGTTAATTTATTTCCTTCATTATGGTTATAACTTATAAGAAATAATATTATTATTTTTCATTTTAATAACAATTTTAATTTCATTTTTAATTCGATATTTTAAAAGTTAATCATTCTAAGTATACCTTTTGAATCCACCAGCCCACTAAATCCAAAATTATTTGTCAGGTGCAGAGAAAGCTGCTTTTGCGTGTGCACGTCTATGGTTATAATTTTACATTTTATAAAAATGTACAACTATAAATTAAATCAAGAAGTACAGTCAATGTGGAACATGGTGATAATGATTATCATGCTATTAAAGTTCAGTAAATATTATAGTAAAAACAATGATTTATGATTCTTGATTCATATATTTTTTTTATGATAACATTTTGAAATTATATTTATAATGGTCATATTAAGGTCTATAGTTTTAAAATAAATATGATATAAATGTGTGATAAATAAAATGTTATTACTAAGAAAAAAAAATATTTTTAAGTTCAAACTCAAAATGAGTTCATCGTTTACTAAGGCATATAATTTATAATATAATTATTTGGTTCAAATAAATGTTTTTAAACACTACATTTTTAGAATAAGTAAATAAATAAATAAATAAATACAACTATTGGTTTAACAAAAAACATACAATTTTTAATCACTTATTTGTAGAAAGATCTATAAATTGTTTGCCCCTTAATCATTTGAAAATGTATACATTCTAAATACATTTTACCACTAATGATACAAATACATATTAATAAAATAAATAATTTTTTACAAATTAAAAAGATAGTATTACACTATGACAGTGTATCTGTATTTCCATTTTTTTGGTCTAATTTGTTGCCATTTGTCTTGATTGTGTATATGAAGAATGTAAGGGCTTCTTTTTCGTTAACTGATATTGTTTTAAAATGGTTTAACAATGTCTAAGAAAAAAAAAAACAAGATTAATACATTTTTTTAAAGACATATTTATTGTTTAAGTTTAAATTTAAAATTAAATGTTAAAATAAGTGGTTAAAATTTTATAAAATTAAAAAGACATTTCATTTAACATTAATTTAATATACCATTAAATAAGATACATTGATTCACCAAGGAGCACAACATTCCCCCCCCCCCCCAACACGCATCATTTTTCACTTTTAATAATGAAATTCTGATATTTTAAATTTTAATATCTACTCAAAGATCAATTTTTTAAATTCTTGAATATTTTTGTACTGCTTAAATAGTGTCCTGTTGAGACTCGAACTTCTGTTTTTCAATATAAAGTGAAACTTCGATAACTCGAACGTCTATAAGTCAAATTTTCGATAATTCAAAGGAATATCTTGGCTCCTGCATTTCAATAAGTATACACTATTTTTTCTATAACTGGAATTTTGATAACTCAAATTTTTTTTCGCCTCCAACCGATTCGAGATATTGAGGTTTTATTGTATAATAAATACTAGATCCAATATTAAAACTGTTTTAAACTTTTGTAAAACAACTTTTAGAGAGTATTATCTTTAGAATATACATTTTAATAACCCGAGAAACTGCTGTCAGAATTTTGAATTGGGTATCAGTATCAAAAATAAAAAAAATCCACTAAATAATCTATAATAAAAAGAAGGGTTCTCATCTGAAAAACAGAAGTTTGTATCGTCATAGGACACTCCTTAAGTGGTACAAAAAAATTTCAATAATTTAAAAATATGGTCTTAGAATATATTTAAAGATTCCAAAAAATCAGATTTTGAAGAACTGCATTATTTAAGAAAAAAGATGTGAGCAATGAGCATGCTTGGTAAATCACCCTGAATATAAATTAATCTACTACAGTACATATTTTTTATATATATATATAATTTGTTACAAACCAACAAATGCCAATCCAAAAAATGTTTAATTTTCAAGTTATCTATTGTACTAAAGATTACAACTTAAATGTTTAAAAATATATTTTCCATTGATAAAAACCATACATTTTGATTTTATTGTCTTTTTAAATATCAATGTTCAACTATTCAATAGTAAGTAAAAAAACTACCCACTTCAAAACATATAGATTAATTGATATATATTTTTTTTAAATAATTACCTCTGCCATTTGAGCTTTATTCAGACTCGGTTTGGTCACTACTTTGAAATGTTTTTTATAACGCCTAAGTGTATTCATCTGTAGCTGTGAAAAGTCTACCTCTGGTGCTTCATCTTGACTAGATGGTTTCAGCGTTCTAGCGCTTTGAATCATACTTTTGTGATGATCACAAATATAGATGTGTCTCGCCTAATAATATATTGATCATTAAGAAAACAATAATAACTAGTAGTGTACATCAAAATAATAACTACAAATTATAACATACGACAGCGTCCAAATGTAACTTAAGTTGTCTGACAGTGTTGCGAATTTTTTTACTATAAGAAGCATTTCCAGCTTGTCGTTGACACCGAAACCCGTCTTCCTGTAAACAGCATATCTTATCAAGTGGGCCACGTGAATCTTCTTCACCAGTACTAAAACCGTTTTGGTTCATTTCCTAAAAATAAAAACTAATTAGTAGATTATAAAATTTAAAAAATGCGTACCTACATTTACTAGTAAGCAAGAAAAAAGAACATACAACTAATAAGAACTAAAATGGTATAATTTTATAATTTGTAATGAAAATAATAAATTTATGCACCTAGTCAGCAGCATAAAAATTATTTCACAGGTAAATTTTTAATTATATTTTCTATTAAAGATTATATAGTATTATATCAACTTTTTTAGTAAACATGTCAAAATTATAGATTAAAAACATCAATGTTTATATTTAAAACTGATAAAATTAAAAGCTATTCATTCAATACAATAATCAATGAATTTCAAATATAAATAATAATATAATAAATTACACCAATAGGTATATTGTATATTATATTATGATAATTAGTTTTTCAATAAGTTTTAGGTTAAATTTCTTGTGATCAGCAGGCAGCCTACCATCACTGCATTTACAACAATTTATAACTTTAAATGGATATAAAATTTGAATACAACTTTACATAATAATTAAATAATTATTTAATGATGCATACTAATATGAAAATGTTTGAATTTTGATTTTATCAATAGTTTGGACTAAAGTTTCAAACATTTTTGTTGACAGTCATCATTCTTCACTCATAATATTTAAACATACTAAAATATCTAGATTTTTATCTTACCTGCAGCTATATTAATAAGTTAAATATAATCCAAATATAACAAGCAAAAATATTGTAGGTGATGTGTTTACTTTTACTTAACAGGAGAAATTTTATGTAAAAATATTGATTTTCACACTTTACCAAATAAATCACTATTCTATTTACAATATGCTGAATTATAGAAAACGTATATCAGTACATCACAACGATTTCGGATTCAACTTTAAATATTCAGAAATAACCAATAAGTACTGAGTTAAATAATAAAACAATTATTACACTAACATGATAATAAACTAAAATGATAGTATGATACAGTAGTTGTCACGGGACCCAACTTACTGTCCCCATCCCTTGTTGATACTGTTTATTTGATTGTTTACGAGAGGATAATATCATATTATTGTACTATAATAATAGTAATAGATAATAAAATATGATAAAAGTACTATTGATAAGGAAATTAAATTATCGAATTTTCGTTTCAGCATTTTCAGGTGTCATTACGATATATTTGGCATCGAAAAATACGCCCTAATCAATGGACTTTCCCCTTAACAGGAGCCCGCACGTCCCTTGTTCAAGTTCATTGTATTTATAGTAATTAAAGACATCGTAGTATGAAAATTATATTAAATAATAATTGATTCGTTACACAGACAATTACTTGAGATTAAAGACAAATAAGTTATAGTTTAATATTAGCTCAACATTTCCTTGGATACGAAATTGTATAATATGCTTATTATGTCCGGAATACATTTTAATTCAAATTGAGCCAGTTAACTAAATACGAGAAGATATACAGAGGGATTTACCAGCATGCTCACCCTAATTTTTTTCTTTAATAATAAATGTACTCAAATTATAATTTTAAATATGCTCATAGACCATATTATTATTTTAAATTGTATATATTTATAATTAATATACCATTTAAGAAGTTTTCCTGAGCGAAACACACTTCTTTTTTTTCAAATGAGACGTGTTTTTTTATTTTTTTTCATTTTTATTTTTTTTTTGTGTCTGTCATCGCCTCTTTGGATAATAAAAGTGCTTAGATTCTCTTCAACAGTACCTTTTCTGATAGAAAAGTGAATCTAGTTGGTACTTTGGGGGTCAATTGTGGTCATTTTTCCAGTAGTTTTCTAAAGCGCCGTGAAAAACAAAAGAAAAATTAAGGTAAAACGGGAATTTTTACGCAAAATCTGTTTTCTAGAAAATTGATTTTGATTTTTGGTGTAACTTTAAAACAAATGACCGTAGATACATAACATTTTCACTGGTTGTTTATATTTCCATTTTATATACATGATATAATTTTCAAAATATTTTGATTTGTTTTGAACGGTTTATCGACATTTTCAGTTTCCAATTTTATCAGTTTTTTTTTTTCTATGAATGTCAATAAAACTTTATTTGTTGAGTAAAAATACTTGAACATTTAATACAAGGCTCCTACTATATTGTTACAATGACATTTAAAAAATATTAAAAATCCTTAGTCACAGTTTTTTTATTAGCATTTAAAGTTCAAAAATTGACAAAATATGTAAAATCACGAAAATTATCAAATTATTTTGAGTTCGTAAATTTTTTTTTTTTAAATCTAAGATTTAAAAATGTAATACAAGATTACTCATAATATTTTGTATCTTTATCAAAAAAAAAAATGTCTACAAGAAAGTCAAATTAAATTTTTATGAGCGTTTGAAATTCATATTTTTACAACATTATTTGATATTCACTCGATTTCTCTTGTGACGATTTTCTTATTTTATTTTTATTAAAAAACGAATGACTGTAAGTATTTGAAAATTTCACTGAATGTTAATATTTTCATTTTTTATACACCATAAAATTTTGAAAATATTTTGACTCTTTTTGAGCTGTTTACGGACATTGATAGTTTTCAATTTTTTTTCTATAATTATCAATAAAAATTTGTTACGCAGGTGAAAATATTTTTTTTCTTTTAAACAAAAGTTGTAACGTAACACTATTCTAACGGTTGATCGACGCCTTTCAAGATCTGCCACCGTAGACACGCCTATGCTTGATATTGTAGAATGAAACAATTATTTAGTTTAAATTTAAAATGTACCTATATTATATGATATACATAGATATTGTTATTGTCTAGGACAGCGTTTCTCAAACAAAACCCAATAGTGGGTCGCGAAATGTTTTTGATGGGTCGCGACTTGCGGTTACGATTACGGTTATTTTAGCCGTAAATTGATGCCTTTATAATAATAATGTGAACTCCAACTAGTTTTGTAGAATGTATGACATCAATTTTACATTGGATATCAATATATTTTTAGTGATCTTTCTATTATTTTATTACGATTATGTAATATTTGTCATCTTATCGGTAAATGTGTTAATAACAAGTCGGTCTCGGTCGATTGTGCATAATCCATATAGTTGAGCTATGTGCAGTCTCTGGCGTAATTGGCCTCAATTTCTGGTGGAGCAAAAAAATATTTTTAATTTTGAATCCACCAATACTCTTCCTTTGGAAATTTCTGCCAGAAAATTGGTTACCTTTAATGTTCTAGTTGTGCACTTGTACCTAATAATTAGTATTAAAAAACGACTCTTCTTTGACATTTATAATTGTTTAGTTACTTGTTTAATAAACAAGTATACACTTTTGAAAATAGAAACTATAGGTATACAAATTTGTACAATTTTCTGGAGGCGCAAGTGCTACATTTGCACCACCCAATTTACGCCACTTAGAGAAGTCATAAAATGTGTTTTGTATTTCAGCTAAGCTAGGTATATTAAATGTAAAATAAAAAAAAATACGTACCAACTTTCTAAGATTGTTAATAATTAATATTATATTATAATATAATATACAATTGTATACTGTATAATATACAATATAATATATTATATTGTATTAATATACCTAAATACCTAAAATATTTGTAATTTCAATAAGTTAGGCATTTAGTGATATGATTTATTTATAAATCCAGACCCCACTCCTGCGATCTGTATTGTTTAAAATGGCTTGTACAGTACAACAAGTGACGAATATTAGCCGAGTATTATACAAGTATGGGACCAGATTAAGATATCAATAATCAAAAATAGCTTTCAAAGTTTCTAATCACTATAACAATAATGAAGATTAACAAATGTCTAAACTAAATGTGAATTCCTATTAATAAAAATTGTTGAGTATAGAAAAAAATTAATGTTTCATAGACCATAATATCATTTTAATGAATCGATTTTCTTTTGATGAAAAAGTTTTATAATATACTCATTACTCAATCACGAGCTGAAAAAATGTATCGCAATACAAAATACTCAATACTTTCCATAAAAGTAAAATAGACAAATCAAAAATCTACTTTTATACATAATTGAATAAAGTACTTTACATAGTAAAGCAAAAACATTATTCAAATTATAAACGGTATGTTGGTGTGTACATTTGTGTAGAGTATAATTAGCTGTATTTAATTTATTGGTTTATCAACATTAAAACACAAAATTACAAATGTCAGGAAATGTTCATAAATGAAAAATTAATATACAAATAAAATCCACTTACAGTTAATTTTTAACAACACTTTTACTATCAATTTTTGTAGTCTGAGTAGCATCAGGTAATACTTCAGAACTAATAATTAACATTTTAACTAACCCATCAATAGCTAACAATCTTTTAGTTAGTAATATTTCATTTTCAACAACAGTATGTAATTTTGTCAGCAGTGCACGAACTTCAAGGGTACATGTGTCAAAAGAATCCCAGTAACAATCTGTAACATTACAATAATAATTTACATGAATACATTTAATAAATTTACAAGTATTTAAGATTATTTATACATATAATTTTAAATAAAGGTGGTAAAGCATTTATGTGCATTAGGTGTAGCGCGGGTCACAGTAACGCACGGTTCGGCAACCACGGCCCGCATAGCAATTTTATATGGCCCTCGACAATAATTTATAATTAGCTTAAAAATATGATAGAACACGTAATCTTTGCTGATCAAAATTGGGATTTCTCACGAGAAGTTGGCTGCACAGTTATTGAACAAAAATAGACATTATGTATAAAAATATTGTACACGTTATTTACGTTTCGTTAAACGTCAATAATAATTTATTACACAAAACGAAATATGACTAAGTATTACTGAATCAATTTTCTAGTGAAGTGTAATTGTCTCAATTCTGTGTTCCAACTTTGTTTGTAGATACCTCGATAAATAATATACCAAACAGTAATGTACTTGAATAAATTAAGTTTCAATTACTATTATATTTCGTTTAAATAAAATAAGGTGTATTCAAATTATGGAACGTGAAAAATTGTAATGTTATTTTTTGGCCCTTGACACCAAAAAGGTTGCCGACCCCTGCAGTAATGGTTGTAATCAAAAATCTTTGTATACAAAATGTCGATAAATGATTCTGAGCGGACTATTTTTTAAACTTTATTTAAAGGTTTTTACTATTGTCAACTACCTACTTGAAAGAGTGTATATCCACAACTTTTTCTATGATAATTCATTACTGGCGATGAATATTAATTTGCCTTATTAAATAAAATACAACCAGAAATGCCACTAAGTATTATGACTTGTTTTTTTATTTAACTGTATGATATATAATATTAAATATGTGATTAACAAAACATAATGTTATACTCACCAATAACTGTTGAAGCAACATGTGTCAATGTTTTAGATAATTTTCTAACTCCAATATACCGAACAATAAAATTCAATAAAAATGCTAATTGTTTTGAATTTCTACCAGATATTGCTTGCACTAAGCCATTTCTCCTAAACATTAAAAAAATATTCAATATTAATAATCACTACACAATTAATTAAAAAAGTGAATTGTTTGGCATAAAATATAAATTCAAGAAGGACTCTTCAAAATAATTAAACAAGCAATGTATTGCTGTATATTGAATTTCAAATATAAACCAAATTGATACTAACTATAAGTAGTGAAAGAATGTACATATTTACCTGCATAATTCATCAAACACATAAACTGTTATATGGGGTTTCTTGAATGCGACCGCATGAACTAAGACCAAATCTAATGCTTGGCTATAATTAAATTTTCTTAGAGCAGTATCAAACTTGCTCATCTGATCAGGTTGCATTATTGGGACGCTCATATCAATACCATCAGATTGGACAATCGCTGCAGCTCTAGCTTGCCTCTTTTTATTTTCATTGTTATGTTTCACTGATGTATCACGTTTAGTTATGTTCACAATTCCATCCACAGTTCCAGCTACAATTGTTTTGTCATCTCTCTAAAATACAAACACAAAATTAAATTAGTATTTTGTTAACTAATTATCAAGTTCATAAATTGATTTTTGTAGATACATGGTAAATATCAGTTTTATTATTTACAAAAAGGACATTTTAAGCTGGGAAAATATACAATAAATAAATTATATACATAAATACATTTATAAAAATTATTGAAGAAATTAATAATCTTAAAACATAAGAAATAGAAATTAGAAATATCATTTCGTGTTTGATTAATAGATTCAAAGATCTACAGTAATTAAGAATCAAACTTCTATAAAAAATAGTTATTACCTAACTAAAGTTTAGTTAATTTAAGTCTAAAGTTCAATATCAATAAAAATGAATCAAATTAAACTTAACTTATAATTACTATCAAAAAGAAATATTTCTAACGGCCAAATAGGGAATGGTTAAAATTTACAAAAATATAATGGTCTAATTAAATTATAATTTAGTATTGTCAAATTTCATAAATTGTTTAGTTTCAATAGGAAAATTTTGATACCGAATCATTTATCAGTAATCGCCAAAATTATGTTGTTGTCAGTAGCAATTATAGGTGTCCCACTCTTTTGCTCACCATGCGCATCCTCACATTCTTCTAAAAATGCTAAATTCCAAAGATGAATCATTTGAATAGTTATGCAAATTACATTTTCTTTTTTACAACTGTAAATCGGACAAAAGTTCACATTTCAAAATTGATCAATTTTTTCAATGGAACTTCTATGTTTAAAAAAAACTACCAAGAAACAAGTGGCGAAAATATTTTTAAAAATTATAATTTGTCAGCATAATTCAATAAAAAAAATTAGAACCTCTGGACCCAGGTAAATAAATATTATTAGTTGCAAGGAACTGATGGTAAAGGTTCTGACTTTTGGATTAAACATTGGATACAGAATAGGAGAAAAGTTAAATTTAATCCATGTTCTATTTAATAAGATACTAACACTTATATCAATACTAAGTACTGCACTTGGATATGTAATATCATGTGACAATTGGAATGTTGATACATTGTAAATCTTAACATGTTTGTCCAATGAGGCAGTTACGATAGATGTACCTTGCTTAGCTAAGCATAACGCAGTTACAGTCTTATGGTTTTGAGTAAGTTTAGCCAATAATTTACCAGCTAAAACATCCCATATACGAACCTCAGTACCACCTAAAACACAATTGATAATTAATGTTAAAATAAATTTTTATTGAACTTATTTTAAAGATTAATAAAAGAAAATACTATACATTTGTAATAAATAAAAAATTGTATATTACCAGCTGATATAAGTAAGCTTCCAGATGGTAAAAATATTAAGCTTTCTACAGGTGACTCGTGGTCAACCGACATAGTTACTGATTTAGTTCTTGAATCAAACATATTAATTTGTTTGTCATAGCCACCAGAAACAACTATATTTTCAGAAACTGGAGAAACACATCCTGCTCTAATATAGTCCTGAAGAAAAATACAATTAAATTTAGTGACAAGCCTTTTTTTGTTAATGAATTAGTATATTAATTTTTTACCATACACTTTTGGCATGTAATTATTTAAATAGTTTTATTTTTATTGGAATAAAATGTCAATTGTATCAAATATTGATAATTAAATATAATATAATATATTTATTTATTTTTAGTTAAATTGATGTCCCATGTCCATCAAAACTTAACTTAACATGATTTATTTATACACCATAATACGATTAACCATGCTTTATTATTACTTCGAAAGAGAATAAAACTCTTAAGATGAATCAATAATTGATGGTAGCAAGGAATATTAAATAAATTTATTAAAAATGTGAATATCACATACTATTCTGTAATTAGTGATGATTAAGTTCAGTGGTTCCCTTGACTTGTTATTTAAAACCACCTTAGGTAGATCTCGAGGTGAGGTTAGGTTACTCAGAGACCTACCTTAAGTGGCTTTAACTAGCAAATTGAGAAATGTTTTCGTCCAAGTGACTTAAGTGACCACACCGGTTCTATATTTACTAGTACTATTGTTGGTAGTCACAATAACCCAAAAGTACTAAATATTTTTAAATATGGCCTATGGATACTAGGCAAACTATTAATTTTAAATATCTAAATATAAAAAACTTTGAAATAATTACCTTATGATATCCTTCATAATGTCCACTTATTTGCTGACTACTTATATCCCATAAAGAAACAGTTTTGTCATCTGAAAAGCTTGCAATATGGTGGCCGTCTCTTGTGAAATATGTACGGTGAACAGCACTAAACCAATAAAATTGAACTTTAAAAGTAAAAAGAAAATGTTAGAATAACATAATAATATACTAACGCTTTATGTCCTCTGAACTGTCTCAACATAGACTTTGTATTAACTTCAAATAATCTCACAATAGATTCCTCGCCACCAGCACATAATAACTGGCCATCTGAACGAAATGTTGCGCCATAAGCAGCTTCTTTAAATTTATTGAGATTTTTAGTTACTACTTTTGTAACAGGATTATAAACTTGGACCTAAAAATAAATTATGATATTTAAATGTAAACTTAGATAATTTATTGAAAGAAATACTGACTCGAGCAGAACATGATATTGCAAAATGATAGGGTGCACGTCGTGAAAAATGTACATAGTCTATGGGACCAAATTCTTTGACCAATACAGGGCTCTAAAAAATAATTTAAATCAACAAAATACAAGAACACGTTTAAACATTTAATAAGTAAGTACTTACAGTGAGTTTTTTCCAATAAGAGTCTTCGACAGTATACAACTCACTGGGACGAGCAAACGGTTTCACAAATGATTTTTTAAATGAAGTCATTATTTTCAATAATATTTTATTATATTTTCATACTATATTATTCATATAACTATTATATTACATGCATGGCTAATAACAATATAACTATATAAAGTAATAAATTAAAACAACGAAAGTACGGACATCGAAGTCGTCATAGATAAGTATATAATATAATGGGCGAAGTACTTCGAAGTTCGAATACGAAATACGAATTACGACTTACGAACGTATATTGAAAATTTAATTTAAGGTATTTATTATTTATTAGGTATAATCACGATTTAAGATAATAAATCGTGAACCGTGGTTATTATCAAAGTTAAATTAATGTCAGTATGAATTATAACCTTAAAATATATCTCATTGTTATGTCAGTGTAGCCAATAAGTGTTGTCATTACATATTTTTTTTGTTAACATGATTATTGTTCTGTATTTATAGATACAATTTCTAGCAACCTTAGAAAGTTAGAAACTTCAAACTAGAAATACGCTAGATTATACCGGTGTGGAAAATAATGCACCGGGATGTTTCAATGTTTAAATCATTTACATTGTTCAATATTCCGGAGATAATGTAGGATAATTTTAAACCGGTTTAGTTTAACGAATTTCCATCTAATTAAGTACCTATTAACAATTTTAAAATACTCATGTCAGTGTGTTGTGATGAGTATAGTTTAAATTTTATGGTAAATAATAGTAGGCAAAGTAAAAGTAAAATATTAAAAATCTATAATCACAATTTTTTTTATAAACATTTAAAGTTTAAATATTAACAATATGAGTAAAATTCACGAAAATGTTTAAATATGAATTTGTGTTAGAAATTCATAAAAAATTGTCTTTTTAAATCTAAGATTTTTTGTAATTCAAAGACGAATAAGTAATAAATGTAAATACATGAAAATTTCACTAAATGTTTATTTTATCGATTCCTATACTTGATAAAATTTTCAAAATATTTTGACTCGTTTTGAGCTGTTTATTTGTTTGTTTGTAATTTCAATTATTTTAGTTTTTTTTCTATGAATATTAATAAAGTTTTATTTTTGAGGCCAAGTTATAGCTAAAAATGTATCGTATAAATTGTTGTATAAAATATTATCTTCATAAGTATAGTCAATACTATAATAACATAATATTAGGTGTTGGACGCATAGTGCAGGTATCGAAAAATTTAAATTTTCAACATGTGTTGTAAATTGGAATAAAAGTTCATATTAGTTTAAAATCTAAAATCCTTTATGTTTGAAAAGGGTCACCTAAATATGATAATAGCCGCACTGATGATGAGTATGTGTGATAAAAATTTCACCTTACAGCTAATAGTGAATTCACTAGGAATTAAAAATGTTTATTATAATTTAAAAGTGAAATTATTATCAAAGATGTCAGTAAATTATAAATAGGTTTTGCTGTACCTACTTACATCTTACATTTTTATTGAATTGATATACAATTAATATAATTAAGTAGTATATTTATTATTTTAATATTTAATTTACAATCAGCTAAATCAAAAATATGTTTGAATAAATAATTTTTAAATTGCTTTATACAATTTCAAACTTTAATATAATAGTTCATTATATATTTAAGACTAATAAATATAAATTGGTAACAAAATAAAATTTAAAATTTAAAACAATAATATCACAGACAAAAAGTTAAGAATATAACAAACAATTTATGGTACAAGTATCAATGCTTTATAGACTAATTGATGTTTGTATAATATTGTAGTATGGATAAATTATTTAGTTTCAATTTAAAATTTATATAATATTATGATATCAATTTACATAGACATTATTATGGTCTAACTGTCTAAGGGATGTCATTAAATGTTTTTTATTGCAGCTAAGCCAATGTCATTTATGGTTGAGATATATTGAGTGTAAAGTTAAAAAAAATAGGTACTTTCTGATTGTTAATAATTATGCTAATGTAAATTC
>NC_042494.1:131999608-132007968 GCF_005508785.2 Acyrthosiphon pisum
ATTTAAATTTTTTTTTTGTGTTATTTGTTATTACTTGCTTCTTTTTGCATTGGTACTAAATTGTAATTTTTCAATGAATTTATTTATTATTAAGTTTTTATAATGTTAAATTTGTATCATATAAGCATCCTGATATTACATTAGATTACTTTACATTGTTTAAAACAACTGAAAAAATTATACATTATTTATTTTATCACTTGAGTTTATAATAAGTAATATCTTATTAGTATTAAGTATAATTTATTAATACCTATTAGTTATTATATAAGTTTTAATATATCGATAATTTGTTCAAATAACTAGTTACCTAAATCTTAATATAATATTTAATATTTATTATTCTTTAATGTGTTAGTGACCAGTTAGTTGATTTGGAGTTAAAATTTTCTATTATCCATTTTTGATCATCATTGTTTTGTTTGCACTTAGTTACATACACTTTTCTGGTACTAATGTCATGTTCCATACATCTAGGATTTTTCCCCTGGACAAGTTTCATTTTGCCCTGAAATATTGTACGATAATTGATTAAAAAAATAATTTTATAATTAAATCATAAAATATACATGGTCATAATGCCACAGTTGGTTTCCTCCACCATTATGGCATCCATATAAGCTAATTTTTGCTTTTAATGATGAGTCACTTATATCTAAACACATATTATTTCTTGTTTTAATATCATTCCTCCAACTCAATATAAATTTCTAAAAAAAAAAGTTACAACATTTAAAACTTAGTATCACTAACTTAGTAATCACTAAATCTTTTAATTATTACTTGATTTTCATCATCATTATCAATACATTCTTTTAAATTGAGCGGGTTTTCTGATGTAGCATCTAAACATAGCTCTGGAGCAGTAAACGTTCTTATCTAAAACAATAAATAAAGAAAAATCAATAAAAGTAAATCCAAAGTTACAATAAAATATTATCTTTAAAACTATAACTCAGATTTCCTTCTAACAAGGCCAGCAAGAATTAATAATGAGTGAGAGGGGGGGGGGGGTTGTAAGTAACATTGTTGACTTCAGTAAATAGAAAAATTCTAAAACATAAAATGTTTTCATACCAAAAATTGTTTGTGTATTTTAATTTGAATCCAATCTATTGGGTATCAATTATCATCTATGAACTGGATTAAAATCCTAATTGGGATCAATCCCTTATGTACAATATGACATGAAAAAATATAACCTCCAAGAAATCATAATATTTAAAATTCACAATTATTTTTATAAAAAAAATATTTGTCAGGTATCAATCATCAATAGGATTAGTATTATATTGTTTCTATGTTTATCTTCATTACTAAATTTGTATATAATGTATATTTAAATATACAAATCATACTTTTCCGACTAATTTATATTAAAAAAAACTACTGGTGGGGATGGGTTGCCACACCCCACCCACTTTTACAGCTGGCTCTGCCTCAAAAACTGAAATATAAGAACAATTCAAAAATATTAAAATTAATATAAAATATGATTGATTTTTGCTTTTAAATATGAATGTATCCAAATCTCTTTTATTGTACCTACAAAAATGTAGTTTATTCCTAAATATTAAACAATTAATTATTTTAATCTAAAAGTTCTCGTGTTTATGTAAATTTATATTTACCTTTCCTTTAAATACATCTGGTGGTTCAATGGGTGGATATTTTTCAACTAAATCAAATGCTACTTCATGTATGAACCATTTAAATGGTTTACATTTAAGATTTTCCCTTATTTTTTTCTGCTTAGTTATATCTCCAGTATTAATATTCCTGTAATGTGGTCTACGGAGATACAAATATTCAGCATACTCATCCATCCATACTTCTGCTACACGGCGATAATTCTGAAACAATTTTTTAAAACTTTATTAAATAATAAATATTTGACCATTGTTTGCATAATGTTGTTAACATTATAATAACATCTTCATTTTGTCTGTTTAATTTTCACTTTTATCATATTTAGAAGTAATAATTTTCTTAGATGTATAAAACTGATAAAAATGAGTTTAACTATAATTAAAGTTGAGTATACTATATAATTATCTTACTAATAAAAACATTGAAACATTTTCACACAATTTATAATTGTTGTTAAACAATATATAATTAAATAAGATAAGTAAATTCACCTTTCCAACAAAATCACCAATGCCAGGATTTGGGAACGGTGCAAACTTTCTATAGATATGGCCTACCCTTGAACAAGGTGCATCTAAAATAGTACCACCACATTGCCATATTTTAAATGATAATTCATATTGTTCTCCACCCCATATGTCTAGACCAGGGTCATAACCTCCGAGTTCCCAAAACCATTTAGCTGATATAGCAAATAAACCACCTGCCATTACAGGGCTCCTATAAAAAAAATAAACTAAACTATGAAAAGTATTATATATAATAGTATTTTTACATAAACTGGACAGACCAGTGGCGGATCCAAGGATAATTTTTTTTTTTTTTTAATGCCATGCCCCATTGTCCTCCCTAGATCCGCTACTGGGACACACTACACTAAATGTTTTAAAGTTATAATATTTAAAAGTGTACCGTCTGTAACATTTAAAAAAAAAAACAGAAATACACTATAAATTATGTAGAAAATATTAAAATATGTTTGTCCATACTTTCTAAATAATTTAATTTAAATATACAGGATGATTCATCAGGCATGGTCATGGGAAATTCGTTCTTTAATTATATTTTTATTCAAATTCTGGTGTATGGAATTTTAAAATTTTAAAATTCAGATGAAATTCTATAACATAGCTTAGGAACCTAGAAACTGTTTTCTTTATAGTTATGGAAAAATACATTTTTATATATTTAATATCTCATTTTTTAATTACAAGCAATAATATATATCTAAAGTTTAAACCCATTAATAAAATATAGGTAATAGTGTAATACGAATAATAATGGAATACAATGGTAGATAATGAAATAAGTCATTATTAAAAATTTTAGCACTTAATAATAATTATATTAATTAACTACCAATTATAAATTGTATATTAATTGTAAAATGTGGGTGTGTGGCAAATTTGTTATAGAGAATAGTTTAGCAAACCAACCAATATTAAGTAATGTTTACATAATAGAGAGGTTTTATTATTGTATTTTTAGATTTTTTCAGTGTCCTGTAGCGGTTCACACTTATTTTCTCTTAATAAGACCTTAATAAGACCCCCTTTTTTACTTTAAATCGACAAGCAAAAGGTTATTTTTTAAATAACCTATACATTTTAACGAGTTGTTTTTGAGTAATTAAATTCTATGCTCTAAGAATGGTGCTTTGGTTATATATAAAATATATGAATTTTAATTAGTAAAATCATCGTTCTTAGTTTAATAAATAACATTTTTTTTTTAATACATCAACATTTTAAAAACAATTTACAATTCACAGCAAAAGAGGGTTTGTAAAAAGTGTAAAAAGTATAAAAAGTATCTGAAATACCACAGGACACTCCTTAAATAGCATAATAAAAACGTTTTCGAAAACATGGTATTAAAGTATAATATGTACATATAAATTCCAAAAATAAAATTTGAATATATACTTAATTAAAGAATAAAATGGATGTAATCATGCTTGGTGGAATCACTCTGTATAAAATATTAATTATATTGTTTATTATTTAATGACAAAGTACCTCCACTGGGAGGTTTCTCCACTCTGTACTTCTTGTAATTAATTATCATTTAAGCATATTGTTCAATGCATGTAACAGATAGCCTAAATAAAAATTATGTTTAAGAAAAATGTTGGCTATTGTTGTAAGTAGATATTACCGGAATGGTTTGGTAGGATATAATAGATCTTCAGGTAAAAGTGGCAATCTTTTGTAAAAAAATTCCCAATCAAATGCACCTCTCGCACCTTCATCTTGTGCTCGATATTCAAAGGTTTCAAAAGCAATGACATCAATAAATGGACACACACATGTTCGATAATCTTCAGTAATAGGTTCTACAAATTAAATTGTATTCATATTATATTTAATACCGCAAAACAAATAGTATATAGGTACATACAATATATGTTTATATATCATACCTAAAAGGGGAGGTAACCAGTTGGCATTTGCTTCCGTATGCGAATCTAAAAATATTAAAATTTCACTGGTGGCTTTTCTAGCTCCAGCTAAACGAGCTCTAATTAAACCTTGTCTTTTTTTCAAGTGTATGATTTGAACGGTATCAGCTAAATTGTTTGATAAAAAATTATCTAATGGTCTCTTTAAACTAGCTAGAAAACATCAAAAATATATTTTATTCATAATAAAAGAATGATTTGTTTAGTAGGCAGGTTAGGTACTTAACAATTAATTAATATAAATTAGCGAGAATTTCAAGTATTGTTATTTATAAGCCCATAACATTAATAAGTTTAAGAATTTAATTTTAGTGATAAAATAATAAAACAAATTAGGTATATATACTTTTTGTACTTGAATCATCCACTAAAATTATTTCCTTAAGCAAGATTTTAGGAGAACGGTTTAAGACACTATACACAGTTCTGAGAAGTGTTGAGAAATGTTCATTGTGAAAAGGTATAACTACACTAACGGTAGGTAATTTACTATTATATTTTTTAAAACGACACCTGTAAATCAATATAAAAATAAATATTTTAATATATGAAAAACAGATCAAATAGTGTGTCCGCAAAAACAGGGTACAATTCAATTAAACTACCCATTATATTATTCAGTACCTTATACATATTTTTAAATTCTGTTTGCTGGACATGAAACTAGACTAATGGATCATAAATTTTCACAAACGGAATTCTAAAATATGTATTGGGTACTAAGTAATGTAAGTAACAGAGTTAAAGTGTACCCAGTTTGTGCGGACACACAGTATATGACATGGGCAGTGGCGCCCAGGCGGGTATCCAAGTAATACATATACAATATGCATGCACTCTTAAGAGGGGATGGGTATACTGAGGTCATATAAAAGCTTAAAAAGTATATTATAATAATTAATATTTGTGGACTACGTATGTGAATAGAAATGCTGTCATTTTAGAGCAATGAGAACGATTATTTACATATCAAAAATAAGGGTTGGGTGTTAATACTTTTGTCAACTGCATGTGATCTCAACATTTCTCTGTGCGCCACTGGACACAAGTATATGAAGAAATAATATTTAAACTCTGGGAAAAAATTACAATTTGTGCCGTATATCTGGTATTGAGCGATTAACAGATATGCTGTCACTTAACAAAGCGTTAAATCCATTTACTTTATACAACTCATCATATTTATGCCGATTGTGTGATGAGAGTGAAGCGCTAACCCCTTGTTCACCAATACCTAAATATAATTAAATATTAAACTAACATCAATATAATACAATAAAATCAAATTCATTCCACTTTATTACCAGTTCGTTGTTTCTCTATATTAATCAATTTCCAATCATGCCAGTCAATCTTATTATTATGATTTTTATTTGCATATGACTGTTTATTGTCAAAATCCGTCTTCTGGTGTATAGTTTCATCATTTTCATATCGATTAAATTGAGTAGACAATTTAAAAATCACAGTTGTTACAAGTGCAGTGATCACGACGAAAATTAAATACTTTAGTATGCTTTTAAGATTTCGTTTCATTCTGACTTTAGGCATGGAAAGTAACCAGTCATAATAATAATATATTATTTTATACCTACCAATACTTAAATACTGTACTTGATTACAAGCGACAAGCAATGTAGGTAGTACGTGTACCTAGCACAAACTAACGAAGTAGGTGACGTCTAGTTCCCATAGCAATATAAACGTTATGAACAAATAGACAATAGTAGCAAAATTGAAATATCGACATAAATTAATAATGACTAACAAGTAACAGCGGATGGCGGTGACGAAAGATAAGCAGAGAAGTGCATTTTCAAAATAGATACGCCGCAACGGTATTGAATATCGCGACAAGGCGTAGCTTGTTCGGCAATCGGCAAGCCTCCCGTACAGCCATTGAGTAATAATATAATAAATAATAATAAAATTATATAATATTATTCTACGCGCTCGGCCATCACGCGTCGAGTCTCCTACAGCAGCGGTTTATCTTTATCACAATTATTTGTTTTATCTATATTCTTTACTTAATGTTTTATCATCAATAATGGCGAAACCATGACAAAACTGTGACAAAACCATGAATACTTTATAGTTATTAGATAAGAATATCGCATTAATGCATAAGCGAATACTATATATATTGGTAGTTTTGTAAAAACTATTACAGTATTAAGTATTGAATAATAACACTATTAAAATTTAAAGTACTCGTACACACAGTTAACTACGACTGCCTACGTGCAGGCTGTGGTAAAAACATAATGTAGATTGTATAGTTGTAGGCAGTTATAGTACGAGTGACAGTAGTCAGTAATCCGTGTATTTAATTAGTCACGACAAGTTTCTGCTACCTAAGTCCCCCCAATTCCTTACTCCGGTAGTCGGTACCACGATTCAAGATGGATACCGATATCCGCCAAGTGTCACCTATGAAAAACTGAAATGTTTACACATGTTTTTGAAAAATTCTAATTTTTTTTTTTTTGTAATTCAATAAATAATTAACGATGAGAATACAATAATATCGTAAAAAATTTTAATTCAAACCCTCACAATAAACTAATATTATACTTACCGGTAATTTTTTTTTTTTTGTGTAAGGTAGGGACATTTGTGGGGACCGGGGAATCTTCTATCACAGTTTCTAATGTTACTTGTTATCTATGAAAGGAAATATTTTTATGAATTTCTAACTGAAAATAGTTTGAACATTTTTGAAAATTTGATGAATTTTTTCAACATTTGAACTTAAGATGCATATAAATAAATCGTCAATTAGGAATAATAAAATATAATATCACTATTGTTAACTGGTAATTGGTAAGTATCTGCAAAGTGTCTAAAGATTGTCAGCCATTATATGAAACAAAATATCAAGTGTAAGTATTTACCATCTAGTTCCATAATCATCAAGGACACCACCAAAAATATTGTTAAGGGGCCAGGGCCCCATAATAAGTAGTGCCGTAGTGCCGTCACTGGTTGTAATTAATTTTCTATAAGTAATATGATAGTAGTAGGTATTTCATTGTGTTTATTTCAGACTTTATATTCGGTGTGTGGGGATCGTAAATTTTAAAAAGGATATGTCATAGCCCATAGGAGCAAATAATAGATGGAAGTAAAGAAAAAAGATTCCATAAAATATTCAGCACAACACTAAATAGGATAAAAAAACTATTTTATATTTTTTCTTCTTATTACAATTTTTTTAGAGGGGTATACATTTTTCTTTGTGATGGGGTATTAGTGTAATACCCCCGGTCACCACCTGAGGCCTGAATACTGCTAAATCTAATCATTGTATTTTATTAATAGTTTTAAATTATTCTAAGGTAACATAAATTAACAAGTAATAATTGAAAACTTCATTCAAATAGCATATATTTTCTGTACAATAATTATTAAAAAGACTATTAATATTTGGCTTACCTATATATTAAGATGTTGTGAATATTTCAAATCTGAAATAACAGTTGTATACGATTGTTAAAAAGGACTCAAAAAAAAAAAAATGATTTTTATTTTAATAGTTTTAAAATTGTTGTCACTTGTCACTTGTCACTTGTGGATAAACATATCTATCTAATTTGTAATACACGTTGTTATAAAACTCCAATAAGTTCAGTCACGTGCGAACGCTCATTTTCAATAATGAGATGCAAAATGCATTCAAAATTGGTTTCAGAAGTCTGGATAGATTTCAGTGCTCGTCGCTCGACTTGGCAAAATTAAAGTAAGGGAACTCTGTTTACTTACAAAAAAAGAGCGTCCCCATCACTTGTAAAACGTTATGGAGCCGCGGGGCTATGCCCCATACCCCTAATAACCCCTTTTTAATTCATATAAATCTTAATTTTTTTATGAATTATTAAATTATGATATTATATAGGTAATTATATATTAAATTATTGATTGTTGACTAGAACATCGAAAACACGAGAGATTTAAGTCGTGGGTATCAACTAAATCTGAGTGGCGAGGGGAATATTTTCTTGGCGGGGGTCAACTAGACCAGTACCAAAAAATATTTATAAATAATCAATTAAAAAAAAAAGGTGGGTAAGTGGATGTCGCTCTGCTGTACAGTAGGTTACAAGTGGGTCACAGTATAATGGATGGTATTAAATTTGAATTCAATGATATAATATTATTGTATAAGAAAAACGATTCTGAGCGGGGACGGTATCTCAGTCTAGGTATAAGACATATTATATACTTATCTATGATATTAAAAAAAAAA
>NC_042494.1:132008018-132011123 GCF_005508785.2 Acyrthosiphon pisum
TACTTTTTTTTATATTTAAAATTTAATATAATATAATCTTACATAACAAATAATAATATAGTTTAGGTACTGTAGAAAATAAATAGGTACTATAAAATATTTGTCTTAAATGTTTTATTTTAAAACCATCATCCTCGAGGATTTAGAAAATTCATTTAAAATACATTCAGTATCCATATTTTTTGTTACATCTTTCTCTATATGTAGAATAGAAAGATTTGTAAAACGTTCTTGATACATAGAAGTTCTCACCCACATCTTTATTCTTCGCAAAGCCGAAAAAGATCGCTGTCAAGTTGAAGAGCTGACAGGTAAAGTAAGTGCTACTTTAAGAATTTTATAGACATTTGGAAAAATGTCTTTTTTTATTCAATAGAAAAAATATTCTTAAGGTGGCCATAGGTGGTGACTCCACCCTATTAATAACAAAAATTAATTTATTTAGGACCTGAATTTAGGTGTCCTAAATCATCGATAGTCTGTCTGGTATTTATAGTACTGACCACATCAATGGAGCAAGGCGCAGAGCTAGACGTTTCTGCCTCGACGGGCAGCACTTTTTTTATGTTAAAAATACTAAACATATTTTTTAATTTACAGTAAAAACTAAAAAAGGCAATAGCCTAATAATGATAATTAATAAACTAATATGCCGTACACTGCAAACAGTTGTTTGAAATAACAACCGACAAGTTACAACGTTATTCCCGTTTGAAAATAATCAACACGACGTACTCTGTACAATTTACAAACAAAACATTACTACCTACCTCTCACACAGTCACACGCAGCTACGGAAACAGGCCACTCGCCAACATAATTGACACAAAAGACGACAGTTTTGAATTTTCCTAATATTTATTTTTACTCGAGAGATAAAAACACGGTGTCACGGACCACGGTACATCAATAAACTGTTGCAAATAGTAAATAACAATTTAACGGAAATCATATCATCATTCAACAGTGCTATGTATGTGTTCTAAATTATTTATATACAGAGTGATCTAACGGGTGTCACCTTGTATGGGTATATAATATAACGAACATTGTCTCAACATTTTTAACTGAAATGTAGGTACAATATATATTTAAAAAAATGTTTCTTAATATTTTTTACTGAACTCTACAATATTTTTATAATATGGCAAACATTTTAGAGGGGGCTTTGCTGCTATCAGGGGTGGTTAAGCCCCCGCAATCCCCCCCAGATATCCGCCAATCGGGCCGTAATAGGTAACTATGATAGCAGCTACGATCACAGCTGATATATAATAGTATACTTTAGAAGTTTCAAGTACCCATGAATAATATTATACAATCACAAAAAAATAATTAAAATAATTATGTCGTCCATATTTGAACTTAAAATGACTATAAAAATAGACTGTGCTTATGTATTTTTTAGATTTTTTGGTAACAGAATTATCTACTTACGTGGAATCTTATTTTACATTTTCAAGCCTTAGATATAAAAGTTGAACATTTTATAAATAACTCTGTCCCCCTGCGTCCTCCCCAAGTCGAGCACTAAATAAGTATTCTGTTTTTATAAATAATAATCATTAACCACGGCCCATACAAATTTTACTATTGGATATAGTTTTTTCCCTCTGAATAACGTAAGTGCGTGAATAATTAAGAGTAGAATTTTTGGACAAAAGGATATTGCCCATCCCCCCTCTAGAAGATAAATCAAATCCGTGACTGCGGCTAATATAGCAATAAAGATCAAAAAACATTTGATTTTAAGTTTTAAATATTGAAAGAAACATTGCTAATTTAATCGACACAGAAATATTGTCGTTGATAATTTTTCATAAATGATAGGAAGGCATAGTGCGTATTACATTAATATAATAATTATTATATATTTTATATTTTTATACGATTATTATCAGGGTTGGGATTTATAGCAATTGAAATAGTTTCTAAATATTGCTAATTATGCAATAAAAACAACAAAATATGCAAAAAACCTTAATGTATTAATTATTATAGGTAGGTACTTACTAACAATTTATCACTCAAAAGTTAAAATTATTAAAATTTCTTGCATTTTTTAATTTTCGTTGGACAAAATCGCAATGTAAATGACGTAAACCCGATCAAAATCAGCAGATAACAACAGTTTAAAATTAGTACCAAATAATACAAAATGATGAACGCCGCCGCCATATACCCAGTAAGTCTACATTTACTTTTAAAATTAGACAATAATCAAAACACCTTTGTACAAATGTTCTTTCATGAAACAAGACTAATTTTGATTAAAAAACTAGCCAAAATGTAAAACCATCTCAAAAAGTTCAGAAATAGTAGGTACTAGAATCAAAAATTTGCAAAATATACAAAAATATGCAAAATTACATTTTTAATTTTAGTTATCTGAATCATGAAACGAATTTTAAGTTTACTCTACACTGCTATTTCTTGATCATTTTAAAAGAAAAATGTAAATGTTATAAAATCCAACTGGCAACCCTATAATTATACATCATACTAAATTATTAACAATTGAGTCACTCAGTTAGTCAGTTGTTTTTTTTTAATTTGGTAAATTTGACCTATTTATTACTCTAAATAAATTAGTTGCGACATAAGTACTGACGTGATGTAGCTTGTAACACTTAATATTTTATTGTATATTTGTATTTGTACAATAAATAAAAAACAATTGTATTTCTTTCGTTTCAAAATATAATATGAGGATAAATTGTATTATTCAATTGTTTTATTTTTGATTATTCATAATTCACAGTATTTCAACTAATGAGTAATGAGTATTGAGTGCATCAGTTTAATAAAGCATTACTAGGCACTAGCATTACTAGCTGAATAGCTTATTATTTTAATATTGTGTAATATACTAATGTACTATTTGTAATTTGCTAAATACTAATCGAATACGGGGGCAATGGCCCTGCGGGCTGTCTAGCCTCTCCAGATTATTGACTCTATATAGTTGTGCCACACCCGCATTTGTTGTCTCCGTCTTACAAACGTGTAACATACCAAATTTACGCTCAGCAGTTCATGTTTTATGCCGTTAGCTTAACAATTAGAGTGAATTTACCTATTATGAAACTTGATGGTAAGAAGATT
>NC_042494.1:132011405-132035832 GCF_005508785.2 Acyrthosiphon pisum
AACAAATGCGGGTGTGGCGTCCTCCTAAGCACACATCATCACATTTTTACTAGCAGTACCTACTACCTATACAGTATTTATCTTACCACTTACTTTTTGTTACCAAGAAAAAACTCAGATAGTCGTGTATTGATTTAGAAGATTAAAGAAACAGACCATTAAAATAATTTTAGTTATTTATTTATTGCTGTAGATAAAATATAGGTAACCTTATATTAGTTTTTCTTATTTCCCAAGTAAAACTGTTTTTCATATAATTGCGCAATAACGCAACAACTACCTAGGATGGGTACTGGCGTGAGAGGTAAGAGACCGAAAGTCCGAAACCACTTGTTGTAAATTGTATTATATTATTCAGTGGCTTTAGCCTGTAGCTGACTCGCACTTACTATTGTATCTTAAAATTTCATTAAAATTGCCTATTTCAAACCCCTTAAAATCAGTTGTATGATTTATTAATGTCTACACTCGTGTTATCTAGACTCTAACCGGTGGCATCCTATATTCTATATATACGTAAATTATATTATGAATTATAATATACCTACTTAAATATATTGTTTAATTAGTTTAACTTATACGGTTGAATAACTTAACTTTCCTCAGTTTATTTTAAATTTTTAAAATAATCCATCAAGTTAAACATTTTTGAAATTTTTCGTTTTTATGATTTTATAGGTGGGTACGTAAATATTAATACCTACTAAAATCAAATGCCACTGAATAAACGGCTGACGGAGTAGTCGAGTGGATAAGAATATAAATGTATATCATAGATCATAATATACTAGTTTAGTAGTTTGTTCTAAGATTCTAAGATGCATCGTTATGACATTTATATATTTTATGAGTTAATAGTATAAAGAATAATATAAACTATAAAATTGGTTATTTAAACTTATTATTGGCTATTCTGTATTCACACGAAGAAGTGTTGTAGCAGTCCCGGAATGCCAGTCCGTGGTTAATATGTCTATCACAGAATAGATGAAATAATTTCATCTATTCTGTGGGTCTATCGTCTATGAAGCCAACACACTATATTTTGAATTTTGAAATCCATTACAGCTCGTTTGTTTGCACCACGGTTTAAGATACACTATATACATATGTCATATATCTTAAACCGTGGTTTGCACTCGACAGTGCCACAGTGGTACCACAGAACGCAATACGTGTAGTCACGTGATATTGGTCACATGACGTTATTCTGTGGTGTGAGTGGCTGTGGTTGTCTCGGACGGTCGGACCTCGGTTGTCCCACTCCGTTATATCTCGTTCTGTGGTTATATCCACGATTAAAGATAGTATCTATACTATCTATAGCCGTGGTTATATCATAGAACAACATTGAAGCGAAACTGGTTATATGTTTATTTTATCATGGTGGCCACAACAACTGACGAGTGCACGCGCAGCTCCTTGGAGTTTGGACCGGCACGGTCACTCACGGACTTACCGGCTACCTCGTTCTGCGTCGTCTCAGGACTCGAACAGGCTGCCTCTCACTCCGGCCTCACTACATTTTGTATTTTTGTAGTTTTGTTTACATATCTTGATTGTTGATGCCTATAAGCCTATTGATATTTACCATTTGGTAAAGATAATTGCCTACGAAATCCGAGCGCCGGCCGCTGCGACCGATCGCCAGTCGCCACACGACTATTAAGTAGTGAGTACGGGATTGCTGGTGCTGACTACAACTGCCTACAGGGTACAGTACTAAATAATCATCAGTAGGGCTCGGAAGTTATAGGATCTAAAAAGGAAAATATGTACAAAACAACTGTAAAATATGCATGGACAATTTTCAAACATGCAAAATAATTTGATAAATACTTGTCAATATTTTAAATTATTCAAAATTCCACAAAAAAAAACAGTATATTGTCATTAATTTACACTAAAAGAAACTTAAATATTGAAAAATAAATTTACAATACTTAAAATATGGCGGAAACCTGTATGGTATTTTGACATTTTATTGAACTGAAAATTGTAGTTAAAAAAATATAATACATCAGTATATTGTGCATCGCACTGTTATTGTTAAATTAATAGTAGACTTCGACGAAATAAATAATAATTAATACATACCTACATTCAATAATACTGAGTTATATTATTATTATTAGAATACAAAACTTAGAAATAAAAAGATCAATTTTTTAAAAAGAATTATTAAATATGACATAATATTATTATACATTGTATAATATGCGTATGGAAATCAAGAAATATGCACTTTTTTCTTAAAATGAGATTTTCAGTTTTTTAAACACCATTGTATATACCTAGCTTGGATGTTAATGTTGGTCTGCTATAAATCCAGAGCATAAAGAATAATATGCAACTCCTACAACTTCTGATCCCTAATCATTAGTCAATCAGTGCACCGTGTAAATACTATTTCTTTGTGTCTATTTCAGTATCTAGGACTGAAGGCTGAGGAGTATTGAACATTGCTCAACTTATGCCACAAAGCATAACGCATTAACACCCATAAGGATAAGAACCTAATGTTTACATTCTATAATTCATAGACGAGTACATAGCATTAAGTCTTTTTACTCGTCCCTCTCTCTAGTTTGTGGTCCCATTACCTGTCGGATAAATTTGAGTACCTACCTATAACAATAATTTTGTTACATCAACTTCCCAGTTATCTCCATAAACAACGCTGTTAAGTACATTACACACTGAAATACAACGGTAAGTGAATATTATTATATTGAATTTGTTTCAAGTCGGTTATACAAATTGGTGGGTCCCCGATTCAATGTTGAATCTTGGAAATATAGACGTGAGCTTAAACACGTCATTGGCAGGGTGGAGAATTGACCTTAATTATTTATGCCACCAGTAAATCGTATCCACATTGAAAACTGTAACATTATGTTTCAATAAGCTTGTATATAATACAAAATATTACCCAATAAAATAGTTTTATTACCAATTTAAAAAAAATAAAAACAATATTTCAAGCTTTGAAACTGTGAATTCTTGGAATATTCTTGACATCTCCACACATATCTGTCCAAACAATTTACTTCTATTAGATAGTTATTAAAAATAAAAAAAATTAATAATCATGTATCAATATTATTACATAGGTAACTATAAATATATTAATGAATAAAATACAATACCTGTTGTACATTTTGGTATTTTATTACTTATTATTTTAACCAATTTCTTCCAAACCCAAAAGTATGAGTAAGTTCTGAATTCACCAAAAACTTATTTTTGTTATTACATAGCGAATAAAAAATAAAAATAAATATTGAGTTACCTTAATATGCAAATGTTTTAAATAACTTTTTAATTCTATTTTACATAGTTTATTAACAATAACATAAAAAGTAAGTACGATCGGTAAATTCTGATTCCACCAAAATGTTGAGCATATAAATAGTGGCATTTCCAAAAAAAAAATTCCAAAAATATAAACGTGTTTTTTTAGGAGGGTCACTACTCACTTAATTTTATTTTTCTAGTTTCTGTAGAACTATAATACTTATTACCTGTTAGTTCACGACATAATTGTTCATGAAACAAATTTTGACACTTGTCCCTAGTGTCGTCCCCCCTGGCTACAGCACTGTCACCATAATATTATAACTAGGTATGTTAGATAACTGCAGTGGCAAAAATATAATCATTCATGTGATTTATTATAAAAATAGACCATAAAAATTAACCTTTCGATTTAATTTTTACTATATAAATAGTTTATAATTGCTAATATTTTGCATCTTATACAATCAAATATTATAAATTGTTTATGCTTTCTAATTATATAAATAATATATTAAAAAATTGACCAGTTCATACTATTATGGTCCAGAGCATCTAAACAATTCTTATTTCCAGATCGTACACTCTGCCAGCTGCACAAACCATACAAATGATTTTTAAAAACTTTATTGTATCTGTTTTTAGACCTGTTTGAACACTTGTCTTCTGCTTAAAATGTCTGTGGCTGTTGCTTCAGTTCCATGACTGTACTTAAGGATGCTATTAAGGATAACTATTTTGACGATATTATATAATATAACTACAATGATTTTAGATTCTGAGTGGAGCGATGAATGTATTGATTTTAAAATTTTTTTTTGTGTCTGTCATCACCTTTTAGGACAGTAAAAATACTTAAATTTTCTTCAACAGTATCTTTTCTGATGGGAAAGTGAATCTAGTTGGTACTTTGGGGGGTCAAAAGTAAAAATTTCCCAGTATTCAAAAGCGCCGTGAAAAACAAAAGAAAAATTAAGGAAAAACAGGAATTTTTACGCAAAATCTGTTTTCCAGGAAATCGATTTTTGCTTTTGATGCAACTTTTAAACAAAAATTACCGTAGGTACATGAAATTTTTACTGAATGTTTAAATTAGCATTTTCTATACACCATGCCTTTATGCCAATATGACTTATTTTGAGTTGTTTAGGGACATTTTCAGTTTCCAATTTTTTTCGTTTTTTATTCTATAAATATCAATAAAATTTTATTTGTTGGGTACAAAAGCTTGAAAATATAATTTAGAAGGCTCCTAATATATTGTTTCAAAGATATAGGAAAAATATTTAAAATCCAGTCACAATTTTTTTTTTTTATAAGCATTTAAAGTTTAAATATTGACAAAATACGTAAAAATTACAAACATTTCCTAATTATTTTGAGTGAGAAATTTATAAAAAATTTTAAAAAATATTTTAAAATGTTATGCAAGATTCCTCATAAATTTGTTTTCCTTTATCAAAAAAAAAATGTCTACAAGAAAGTCAAATTAAATTTTTATGAGCGTTTGAAATTCATATTTTTACAACATTTGGTATTCACTCGATTTCTCATTTATCAATTTCTTTTTTTTGTTGTAATTAAAATATGAATGACTGTAGATAATTGAAAATTTCACTGAATGTTTATATTTTCATTTTCTATATACGATAAAATGTTGAAAATAATTTGACTCTTTTTGAGCTGTTTACGGACATTTTCAGTTTTCAATATTTTTAGTTTTTTTTTCTATAAATATGAATACAATTTTATTTGATGGGTTAAAAAGTCTGAAAATTTAATGCCTTGGCTCCTGATATATTTTTACAACAGTAGTTGAAAAATATTAAAAATACATCGGCAAAATTTTTTTTTATAAGCATTTAAAGTTTGAATTTTGACAAAATTTATGAAATTTAAAATTTAATAATTTTTTGTGGCTAAAAATTTATAAAATATTCAACTTTTATAGCTAAGGATTGAAAAATTTAAAACAAGGTTCCACGTAAATAGGTTATATATAAATTACTTTGTTCACAATAATATCATCAAATATATTTAGTAATATACGCTGTCTGACCGTCCTCGCTCAGAATCGTTATTCTTATACAATGATATTATATCATTGAATTCTAATTTAACACCATCCATAATAGAGACCCACTTGTAACTAGTGCTGGACATTGGCTTGCCTAATCCGGATCACGTATTGAAATACAGAATGCGGATTGGCGGATGCGATCTGTAAATCCGGATTCAATCCGTTTTTCAGATTAACGAATTCAATCCGTTCCCCGGATTTACGGATTGAATACGTAAATTCGAGTAACGGGTTTAATTTATAAAACTGAATTAATAATTTAAAAATCATGTTTATGAACAATCAACAAAGTACAGACATCATGATATGTATGATAATATAGTACCTACTTTAGCCACCCAGATAATAAACATATAGTTGGACTGAACCCTTAATTTGTTTGTTATATTAATTATTAATTCTAATTTAATAATAATTATTGTATCAATCTATATTCTTTTTTTTTTATTTCTATGTAAATTTATTATTTATCACACGTATATTCATATTATATCATTATATTTTCCAAAAAGGTGTTTAATACTTTAATGTTGATTTATAATAAAATAAATAAATTACTACCCCCCTACAATGATGAAAATATAACTAGTAAAAAACAAATTTTTATTTTTAGTTCAGAATGCGGATTGAATTACCTATTTCGGATTCATATCAAAATTCGGATTGATAATTTTTAATCCGGATGAACAGATTAATAACGGTTGTTTCAATCCGGATTAGATATCCATCACTACTTGTAACCTAATGTACAGCAGAGCGACACTCACTTGCCCACCTTTTTTTACTGTCGTATGTACAATTAAAAATAAATTGACATTATTTTTTAAACCCGTATTTCTATGTAAAAATACTAGAATTATATTTGCATTGTATAGTCCACTAAATAAATCGAAAAAACCGATAATAAGAAAGTAGATACTTCAAAAATGTAATACTAACTAATGAATGGACTAATCATAGATGCACAGTTATGTTTGATGATGTAATTGTCAATTGGTAATGCTAGTAGTGCACACAGGATTTTACAATGTATCATCCAGATTACTATGAGTTTTGTCAGATATTGTGTTTAAAGTTAGAAATAAGTTTCATGACACTATAAAAAAAAAGTAACAAAAGTTGAAATAGATTATTTGGTAATTGAAAATTACAATATAAATACATTAATTTATTTATTGATATGAAAAAAAAAAAAATGTTTAGTAAAGCCCATGCGTATAATTAAACTAATGATAATAATAAATATCATAGTATTTAATATGATTTTTATTTTTTGATACTATCGAAATATAAATAAAACTATTTTATAGGTATTTTATAATATTTACTTAATGTTATAGCTATTACCATCATGGAGGATAACGAAGCTGATAAACAAATAAGGCTTGCGAGAGTAAGTTATTATTTTTACATAATAATTTAATTTAAATTTATTTATTTTATCATAACAGGCTAGCCCAATTTCCAGTAAATTAATAATAATGATAAGTTATAGAGACATACTAGAAATTCGCTAGACTCAACTGGTGCGAAAAATAATGCACTGGGATGTTTGGACCATATCATTAACCTAACCGGTTTAATCTAGCGAATTTCTAATTAGTATCAAATTATGACATTTTTTATTTTTAGATATTGTTGAATCTTGGTCATTCATATCTGCATACTGTTGATATAGAAAGTTCAGAAGAAGAAAGTGGAGAAAGTGAATCTGAGCAAACCGAAAGTGAAGAAACTGAAGGTGAGGAAAAAGAAGTGCAAACTAAATTTAAAGCAAGTAAACAACAAAACATAGAGGAAGAGGAAGACCAATTTGATAAACAACATCATGATAAAGTAATTAAACAACAGGAATTGAAGAAAAAAACCAATCTAGAAGATATACCACAACAATTCTATAGGGATATACAACAAAAATCTTACAATAATTTACCTGTTGAAGCTGACACAGAAAAACATGAGATTGAAAAAGAAGTTGCAAATAAATCCCATGATAAAAAGCATGAGGTAAATATAGACTTACCAAAAGAATTCAATAACACAATACAACAAAAGTTAGAATGTGGAGTAGAATTAATTGGTGAAGTGCAAAACGAGTTTAGTAAAAAACAGGAAAAGCTCCACACTGATGACCAACCAAAAAATGATAAAGATAAGGATAATGAATGTAACAAAGAACTAATTGAAGATTCTGAAAATGAAATACAAATTCAGTTACTGATTGAAGCCCCACCAATGCCTGGTGTAGATGTGAAATTATACTTAGAAGTGCAAGTTGATTCAGGGTGTCAACTTGATATAAAAAAGGAAGAAGTGCTTGGAGAAAAACAAAAAAATGTTGATAAAGAACATCAAAAAGCAGTTGACAAAAATATAGAGCACACGGATCACAAAGATAGGCAAGCGGTAAATAAAAATGTACAGACTAAATTTGATGAAGTAAACATATCACAAGACATTGAAGAAGATATTCAAGATAAAATAAACAAAGAATCAAAGCAAAATTTGGAAGAAGAAAACAACCAACCAGAATCAAATGAAAATTTGGAAGAACAATATGATAATGAAGTACAACATGATGTTAAAGAATTACAGCAAGAAGATTATGAAGAAACTATGGATACAAATCATAAAAGAATACTACAAGAAATTGAATCACTTATATATGATTTTCAAAATAGAAAAAATGAAGAAGAAGAATGTGACGAATTAACAGCAATAAGAATTGCAAAAATTACAAAGGAAATCGAAGAATTAGAGATAGATATGGAACAAAAGCGTGATGAAGAATTAGAAAGAGAATATAATGATGAATTTAAGTGTTTGTTTTCATCATTAATTAAAGAAAAATTCTTAGAAAAACTACTTCTCTCATTTAATGAAGATGCTGCACCATATTATAAAAGAATTGAAAATTTGCTTAGCAATTATATTCCAACTAAATTAGATACAATTAATGATAAAATATTGATTGATCCTGTTCATTCTAAACCTCACAAAGATCTTAAAGAAAGGTCTGATGTAAGCAATGGTGCATTTGAAGAGATACAAGAAGAATCTGATAAAAGAAGAGAAGGAGTAGAAAAAAGATCTAATGATGAAATCTACTATTTTGAAGAAGTACCAGAAGAATCTAATATTGAAATGGGAGAATTGGAGGACGAAGAAGTACAAGCCGTGTCTGACATAGAAAATGAAGATGAAACTCTAGAAGAGTCTGATGTAGATGTTGAAGGGGTATCAAATCCTGATGATGAAGTAACTGGAGGCTTAGATTGGAACTTACAAATAGAATCTGAAATAAATGAAGACAAATCTGATGGACAGTCATTAGAAGAAAGTGATGAAGAACTGGAAGAATTAAACGATGATGTAAACATTGTAACCGAAATAGTTTATGATTATGAAGTCGAAGAAGAAGCAGAATCTAGTTCAATAGAAGAACTTAGTACAATTGAAGAATCTGCTTCTACAGATGATGAATTTAATTCTACAGAAATAGAACAGCGCAATGAAGAAATACAACAGAAGATTGATAAAGAAGGACAAGTAAAATGTATTGGTAGTATACATGAATTACAAGGAGATGTAAAAGAAAAAAGTGATAATGATAAACCTCAGAAATTTGAAGACTTACAACTACAAATGGAAATAGAAAATATACAAGATTTAGATGAAATACCATTAAAACTGAAAATTCAACAAGAAGAATTAGAAGAAAAATTACATCAACAAATGAAAACATTTCAAGAAGAGTTTTATAAAAATTCAAAACTAGAGTATGATAAAGAACAACAGTTAAAAGGTAATACATTAATTGACCCTATTTATGATAGAGAACAAAAATTGTTTTATAAAATAAAAGGCGATTTTCTAAAAACAACAGACAAATATAAAGATTTAGCACAACAAAAAATGATAGAAGCATTACAACAAAAAGTTGATGAAAAACAGTTACTAGAAATGAAAGAATTTCCAGAAGAGTTTGTTGAACCAAATATAGAAATAGAAGATCTAAATAAGGAAGTTCTGCAATTACAACGTGAATGTGCTGAATTAGAGCCAGAATTTAGCTATAATATACCATTAGTTGTTGATGATAAACCAAGCAATGATAAGACTAAAAAAGTCAAGTATAATTTATATGACAAATTATTTGAAATACACAAAAAAAAATTATGTTTTTTTGCTGATTCTAAAGAGTGGCCCGAAAAAGTATGTAAAAATAAAATAACACAATAATGTTTCCTTGTTACATTCATGTTTAATTTGTTTCAGTATTTATACCCATCATGTTTGCTGGATGAATTATTTGATGATCCTTCAGAGGTTAATCCTAATGTTTTTGTGATCACACTGTACTCTGTTGATATTGGTTATTCAATTAAAATAACCATGAATAAGAATGAACCACCAGTTGAAACTTTTTATAGCTACGCTGATGATTCAATTTTAGATTTTGTGGAAAGAGAACAACTTCCACCATGTTTATTAGATTTGTTTGATAAAGCTCGACCAAGGTTATTTTATAATGGACGTGTTATAGCAGAAATTCATAATAAATATCATGGTGAAGACTTAACCAGAGTATATCGAATTTTATTGCATCCCCATAATTTGGTAAGTTGGTAATTTAAATGTTTAACAAAAAATATGTATTTAATGTTCGTTTCTTCATATTTTATTTTTATATACATTCTTTCAGTCCATTCAGAGTGATGTGGATCGAATAATTGCTAAATGTAGTCCTGCCTACTGTTCATATGAACAAAGACTAAAGATTGAGAGTCAATTGATATTACGAAATTTTCCCGTCATGTGCATCGATTCGTCGCCTATTGCTGGTTTAACTGTTCACTTACAAAATCAATTGTTAAGTCGTCGAACCATATCACTAAACCCACTAAAAGTAAAAAATAATGATTCTTCCAATCTTGAAATGAATTTGTCCAAAAAATTACAAGAAGACAGATTAAATGAATCACAAAATGAATCTTCAGAATTGATGGTTTGTTAAAAATAACTTTATTGTTTTAATGACATTCACATACTTAGTTTAATTTAAATTAAATTAATATTATTGTTTTTGAATCTCATGTATTTTTATGTTTAGAAAGATACTGCAAGTGACAATACGATTCATCATCTTTTATGGAAGTTTGAATTCCGTATTCATACATTTAAAATTATCAAATTATATGTGTTTGTCATAACTGAAACTCTAGAGTATTCTATGTTATTGTGTATGAATTCAATTGTCCCTCGTTCTAAGAAGATGAGGTATGAAATTTATAATAGATAATTTAAATTGTAGGATTTTAGTTTCTTGATTTTTAATTAAGTAAGTATGGTAATTGAAATGAAAAAAGACTGAATTTTGAAAACTTCAAGAATCTATGTTGAATAGGAAAAAAATAAAAATGTAACTCAGTAATAATGAGTAGGTGGGTAATTTAGCTGGCTTTAATATAAAATGAGAGAGACTTGATATCACATCCAATCGGTATAACCACTTGAAACCATAAAAACGTAGGCATGAACAGTCCCTATATTTCTATTTTTTAACTTTTATCCTAATCTATGATGGCTAGAAAGTTGGTTAATAACTCATTAAAAAGGGATTATCAAGTAGATACTAAATGTGGAATTAAAATTTTTTTTAAAAATTATTTAATTTTTCACAGAAAAAAAAAGTTATTTTTTGCTAGATTTTCATTTAGTGAGGTAGATTTCTGAAACTGGAGAACGGATTTTGTTATTAGGAGTCTTGTTAGATTCACATTGGCTAGGAGAAGTGGAGTGAAGATTTTCAGAACTTGATCTCCAATTGTTAATTCACTACAAAGCTATAAAGCTGTAAACATCCAAAAACGCCCTATAAAATTTGTTTTTATTTTTTTTAATATTCTGTAGTGAATTAACTATTAATGATAAAGTTCAAAAAATCTTCACTGCACTTCTCCTAACCAATGTGAATCTAACAAGACCCCAAACAACGAAACCCGCTCTCCGGTTTGGAGATCTATCTCTCTAAATGAAAATAAAAATGATTTTTTGTGGGGCTGTTCACACCGACATTTTTCTGGATTCAAATTGTTATACCGCTTGGATGTGATATCAGTTAATAAATTTCTAAAAATTAAAAATGAAGAAAGTTTACATGCCGATCCCTGACTTGGGAAGCATTTTTTTTTTAACATTTGTGTTGTTATAGGTTTAAAATAAATCTTGAAACAAATAAACTAAAAGCCTACATTGATGTGATATTAGAATTTCTTAAAAAAAACATTAATCCTGATACATTAGTGGTTCGAAGATATAAAAGTGATGATAAATCAGTACCTCAGTCTACTACGTGTGTTCCATCATTGTTGAATGACAATGTTTATGAACCTAGTTCAACAGATATTTGTAAGGTATGTATTGCATAACAAAAATCGTGAAAATTTTCTATTTTAATGTTAACTTTAAAACAATTAATTTGTTTGAATTTTAGTTTCTAGATGAGTTGTTAGAATTTATACCTCAAATTGAACCTGAAGAGACTGATGAAACAAAAAGATGTTTATATTATGGGGTAAGTGAAAAGGTTAAATTAAAATAAATATACACATATAATATTTAAGCAGTGACGCCGAATGAAATTAAAACTGTCAGTTAAAATAGTTTAATTAACCCACTATACCTCCCAATTTACCGCCCATTCAAATGACTGTAAAACGGGCTTAACTAATTATATATAAATAATGTAATGAAATTTCTATGTTTAATACAATTATAACAGAAAGACTTAGAAGTATACTTTATTATTTTACCTTCCCCTCAATTTTAAAGGCAGTTCAATTGAAGTACGCCTGATGTACGTGCTGGGCACCACTGCTTTGAAGTAATGCTAGTGAAGTATTTTATTTATCAAATACATTCTTGTAAGTTAATTTAACTTAACATAATTTAACTTTTAAAAAAACTGAAGAGAAAACATAATATTCTTACCTTTAAATTTGATAATAATTTATAATATTATCTTGAGACTTTCAATTTTATGAATATGATGGCTTTGTATCAAAGGTCAAAGTTTTTTATAAAAAAAAGTTGTCACAAAAAACAAAGTGTCCCAACTATGCTGTTATTTTAGTTTTAATTTTGAAATTACTGTTTTGTACTATACTCGATGATTGTTATTATTCAAATAAAAATATAAATTTTTTATAGGTGAAATCAAAGAAGAAAGACATTAATTCTGGTAGTACTAAAAGGTTACCAAAGAATCAAGGTAAGTAATTTATTTATTTAGGGTAATCATAACTACCACCAATTTTTGTTCAAAATATCAAGTTTTGAGAATATTAAATTAAATTTATGTTGTTTGGCTTTAATTCTGAAAAAAAGATTTGAATTTAGCATATACATATGAAAATTGGAAATTATTTAATCGTATTTAATTTTGAACCGTAATGGAAAACTTGAATTATGGATTTTATCAAATCATAATATTGTAGTTAAATTAAAAATGAATAGTGGAAAGTGTTCCGTACAATAAAGAGACATATTTCTGCTGAATTAAAATATGAAATCATTAACAAAATTTCATTTTGTCAAAATAATGAGTCGGTTTCCATAAAATTTTTGTGAATTTTAAAATTGTTATGGAGTTATTGATATGTGCATAAGTGTACGTAAGTGGCTTTCATGAGTATACTTTGAACCCAACTCAGTGACTGACTGTGCACTCACACTAATAATTATTTACAACTAACATATAGATCCCGGATGGCGATAACAAGATTACAAATTACTTATTGTTGCCCCTTAAGAGGACGTTATACCCGTATGTGTTATCTTCATCTTACAAGTACGTAACATAGCAAATTGTACGCTCAGCAGAACACGTGTAGGTCCGTTTATTTAAAATTAGAGTGAATTGACATCTTATAAAATCTAAAGGTAAGATTATTATCTAGGCAACCTCATAGGATCTTTATTATATTTTAATTTTAAAGTGAATTATGAGTATTTTAAAATTGTAAATTGTTTGTACATTTTAAAATATAATAAAAAGCCAATGAGGTTGCTTAGATAATAATATTACCTTTAAATTTTATAAGAGGTCAATTCACTCCAATTTTCAAATTAACGGACCTACATGTGTTCTGTTGAACATAAAATTTGCTATGTTACCCACTTGTAAGATATAGACAACACAAGCGGGTATCACATCCTCTTAAATATAAGCCATAGCGAGGACCCTTAAAATATTAAATCAAACATTTATGAGTGAAATTTAAATCAGGTATATGCCTTTAATAAACATGTGGAACTAATAGTTTCTTCTTTCTTCTTTGTTGTTTTTATTTTTTTTTAAACGTTTAATATATTAATAATAAAAATACTTATAGGTTTTCTAAGTACTATTGTACGTATCAATAATAAATTAAGATATTCTAATGCTCAATAAAAATCAGATATGCAATACAATTTATATAAGAATTACTTAACTAGAAAATGAAAGAAAAACATTTTCTACTAATTCTAAGCTATTACTATAAGAAAAATAATCATATTTAATTTTACAGAAAACTCTAAGGATCAAAAAAGGAAGAAACGAGTACAAAGTTATGAATTAAAAAAGTTAATTCCTCGTCAAGTTGAACCATTGTCAACAAACAAAATATCTGTTGATTCAAAATCATTAAAAAGTTCAACAATACCAAAAGTTGTTTCATTAGGTCTTAAGTCATTACCAACAAAAAGTCTAAACCCTGTTAAACCATTACTAACTGGATCAAAATCAAATGCTTTACTCGATGACAGAACCATTAATGTAGTTCATAAAGAATTAGACTCAAATTCAGCTAAAGATATATCTTTAGTATCGAGCCCCATGACCATATTACCAACAGTATCAAGTCATATTACTGTAGTGTCATTAGAACAGAGTTTTACAGATGCAGCACTACCGCCAAAATCAAACACTGCAACTATAATATCATTAGCACCTAGATATAATAAAACAATATTTTCATCTGCTGCTTGTAATACTGATTATCGGCTAGCATCTAAAAATTTAGAAAGATTTGAAGATCATAGTGAGACCAAAGATATTAAATCTAAACCAGTTATTCAATCAAAAACAGATCATACTAAATGTATGGGAAAAAATAATTTTTCACTGAAAACATCTTTTGATAATATAAACAGTCGACCGCCTTTACATAACTTTGTAAGAAGACCAAGTTCATGTGATGATGAAATGGAGAAAAATATAAAAGTTTTAAAACATGTACATCGTAATGGAATCTGTCTAAAAGGTCCAGAATACATTATTAAAAAAGAGGGATTGACTGTAGCAGGCAGGATAATAGATGGAAGATTTTCAGATGAACGTAATCCTACACATTATCAAGAGACTAAACAACTCAATAATGATTTAACTACAAATATAGATAGTTTGTCTAATTTACAGGTATGATGAATGTGATTAGTAAAATTTACTAATATTCTATAAATATATTGTAATACAACAGTGGCATGATTTTTGAGTACTAGGTAGTGTATTACAGTACATCAGTACTACTTATACAAAATAAAAATTAATTAAATCTTTTTAATCATAATAATTTACAGAAGGTATACATCTAATTTAGGACCAACTCAAACTTTTGGTTTTTTTTTTGTGGAAACCTTTTAATATGTATCTTATGTATCTAAACATTTAAAAACAATGGTACAAAAATTAATTGCCGGATATCATTAGTTTTTATGTCAGCCTTACAAAGTTCATGATTTGCAGTGTTTTACGTACACGTACAACTCTTATAGTTAACTGCGCCAATAGGTAGCAAATACAATTTTTTTTTTTTTTTTTGGAACCTAGGTAAATCAACGTTTTTAAAATTATGGTGCAAAAATAATTCTAACACCACCCATAGAGGTTTTACATAACAAGTCGAGGAATGTTTTTGATTTTAATTTCAATTAGTTATAACTTTAAAATAAGTCTGACCGCCAAATTCAGATCTCCCGATCATTTTTAGCATACTTGACAACATAGGTATTTTAAAACAATAAACAATTGATAAACAATTTTTTTCAGTAAAACAGAAAAGTTCCAAACGCTATACGTTTACAAATGGTTGCCATGTGTTTTGAAGCTATTATAATAATAATTATTGGTTGCCATTGGTTTAAATGGCTGTTATGGTAACCGTTATATTATAAAATAAAACATATCATTCATATAATCATATAGAGTTAGCATACAAAGGCAACAAAGTGCTTGGGATCAGCTAGTAATTATATAACATCAAAGTTATTATTAATGGGAACTCCAGGATTTTTAAGAAAATACTCAAGAGGTCAATAATGCCATGCCTTAAAATTTTAAAGAGATTAAAAATATATATATATTAGTAAAAATCATAGCCAATTGTGACTTGCCAGTTGAGTTTTCTGTAAACCAAACTTTGTTTAAAAATTTTAAATCCTAATTGTAATACAATAATAAATTGTTGTTTAAATCAATAATGTTATTTTAATATGGGCATACATGTTATAAGGCCAATATGACCAAACTAAACTTGGTGCTCATTTTTGACTTATACCTTTAACATTTTATCCATCCTTAATTTTTTGATTGAGTATTATAAATTTAACAATGTACCACATATATGCATTTGAATATTTTTATAGGCGTGTAATAATTGGTTTACATTTCAATTAACTTGTTTTACATATTGTAGGTAGTGTAAAGCATTTGTCAAGTTACCTACTTACCTATGAATTTTAATAGTGAAATCTCTATACATTTTTGTTTATAATATAATCAGGTGAAAAATCAATATAGTGAGTTTTCAGTGCATAATTAAGTATGTAGTATTAGCACTATTAGGTTTTCTGACTTCTAAATATGACAATTTAACATATCTTTGTAAACTTGTAATTTGTATTTGTTTCTAGGTTACATCACCTAATCCTGTTATTACATTGGTTCCATCATCTTTAAACAAGTTCAATAATCAAGATCAGGTAAAAATGCCTTTCTATTGTTTTTTTTTTTAAAAAATTAAACTGGTATATCAGTGTTAAGGTAGGTTTAAACGGGGCGTGAAAAATGATCGTGATACCCCGAATCGTATTTCACGACTGATTCGTGACCAATATCACGATCGTGGCTAACGGCTCGTGTAAACTTGGCTTTAATGTGTTATAAATGATTACCTATACACTCCATCAGTGGCGTACTGAACAGCTATTTTTTGATGCAATTGCCTCAGGGAAAATATGGTTGGGTGGGTGGGTTACTAGGTGTGCAACTGGGCACTAATTTGATCGTACATTTTAAATATCATAAATTTATACGATTTGTTAAAGTATCAATTAAGTACGAAAAACCTGATGGTGGTAGAGTGGGTGGTCAAATTGTATAGTTTGCCTCAGGTCTGCTTGTCAGTTCGGCACGCCACTGATATATTTGATAATTAATTAATTTCTTATTATATAGATGAATGATATTTCATTTCAAGAAATTAATTATACTTCATCCTCAAGTACTGAAAATATCAAATCTGTTAAACGAAAACGATCCTCATAAATATATGTTTAATTTATTTTTACAACTTTATATTTTATTTCTCATCTTTTCAATACAATAAATAACTTAATAATATTCTTATTAGTTGTGCAATTTAATGTATAATTTATCAATTAATTTTGTTTAAAATTTACTTTATTGTTGCGAATACTTTTTCTTTATGATTAAAAAAAAAATAGTCATGGCTGGTAATTGATGTGGCCATATCTGGTAATAATTAATGTTTCAATATTTATTAAACTTGGTACATACCATTAAAAGATTTTTTTTATATAATAAACAATTTAGTTTTAGACAATTTGACATACATTTGTATAAATTAGTTTATGACAAACATATTTTTTTTTATGTAGTTACAAGTAGCCTTTTATTATGAATTAAGATAATGTAAGCATTTTTAGTTAATTTCAATATGAATTAAGTTAATTGGGAATGTGACAGTCTTGTTAAGTATTCGAATACTTGTATTTATTACTAATTTGGTATTTTAAATACATTTTCTTTGTATTTTATTTTAGAATACCAAACACTTTCTTTTTACCATTCTTTATCAAATAATACAATGGTATTTATTAATTATTAATTATGTATTAATATACTACAAATAAGTACCTACTTGTACGTATTTCAAATTTAAATGGCACCAAGTATATAAATACGTATTCTGAATACATTAGAAAAGTATTCTCAACAAGACTGGAATATGAATATTTAAATCGGAGCCATGTCAAACAATTTAGTGCCCCAGGGCAAAAATGGTTTACGGATCCACAGGTAACATATTAAGTACACATAAAGGCGCTCCCTTACTTTTACAAAACAACTGCACCCGGGAGCAATTGCCCCATTTGCTCCTCTCAACTTGGTTCTGATTTAAATATTTCCTGTATTAGTTTAAGTTAGAAAAATATGACAACTTCAAATTAAATTAATTTGTTTTTATAAGGTGTGTTTACTAATATCCATGCCTAACCTATACAATATTGAATTGAGTGTAGTGTATCATATATATATTAAAATTTGTGTATTAGTTAACAAAAATAAAATTATGATCTTGTTTTAATAATTTATTATCTTGTATAGTACAGCGTATTTATATGAACATATACTTACTATATAAAGATAAGGAACTATGTCCATAGGCGCAATTCCAACTTTTGACTTGGGGGGGGAGAGGGGGCTGAATATACTAAAGGCAAGCAGACCATTTCAATATAGCATTTTAAAATTGTATGTCCTATGTTTTTTAGGGGGGCTACGGCTAAGTTTGGGGGTACTTCTCCGCTCATCTAAACTTTAAATATTTATAACTTATAAACTACTTTACCCAAATTCGATCTTCATGTATCAAAATACTAAGCAAAATATTCTGCTTTGTAATTTAAAATTAAAACCCAATGTTGTCATTTAAAAAAGTAAAAAACTTAAAAAATTATAAGGATAAAAAATATTTAAAAATATAATTTTTTAAGAAAAACATTGTTTTATAAGCGACTTGAAACTATGTAAAAAAAGTTTTCAAAAAAATTTACATTGAAATAATGAGTGTTCAATGATAAAAGAATCACCCGGTATATAGATCATTATTATAAAATTTAATGAATTTCTCAGTTAGTAATTGAAAAAAGTCATTACATGGCTATAATATTTGGTACGTATCTACCTAAGTGTCTTAAAGTAGAAGAACCAAATATCATAGTATATGAAATATTGTATTGAATAAATAGGCATAGGTACTAGGTATGCTGCAATATTTCACGGGGCACCCAAAATGTTGTATCATTGTGGCCCTCAGAGTTCAATAGGAAGGACTGGGCCCCTCCCCCTAACCCAACAAAAAAGCGTGTCGTCCTTTGTTGTCACACAAAGTGCGAGGCCTTTCACACCCCCATTGTTTATATCTTCTGATCTTTGGAATGAATTACATCAATAATGACCCAGGAATAAGTAGGTATATAAGATGTATACGGTCAATTTTTATGTCAATATCCTGAATATTTCTTACCAAAGAAGTCAACCTACCTAGTCAAAATGTACAATAATTTAGTATGCTTATTCTTTTATTTTCTGATTGGAATAGTTTTGCACAATTTTTTTTTGTTTTCTTTATAGGTACCTACCCTAGTTATAGTACCTATGTAAAATGTAATGTTAAAATTTTTTTTTTTTGAAATGTCAATAACATATAACCATTTCAAGCCTAAGACCAGGGGGGAAATATCAAATAGGCACAATTAGGGGGAAATGTGCCTATTTGTATTATCAAATTAGGTTCATAAATCAGTGTACCCCATATACATACTATACCCTATATATTTTTACGAAAACCCAATTGCTTATATATACCATAAAAATTGATTGGTCACACGTACACTAGATGTTAATCTCATAGTGTTATTGCCAACTGCAGATTAACTACACAATATTATTATTACAGTACATATTATATATCATACACTATAACTACTGGTTACAGATTATAATACCTATTAATAAGTAGCCAGTAAGTAAAAAGTAGAAATTAGTATTTTTTTTTTTTTATTATTGGTTTTAATGGTTGCCATTTATAAATTGGTCAACAGATGTGGTAAAACTGTAAAAACATGCATACAATATTGTCGTGTTCATGACTTCGAATAAAGAAATTATATCTCTAAAAAAAATTAGTTTATTTATAAAATGACTAGCTGATCCTGTTCACTTTGTTGCCCGTTAAATGTACCAACTCTATATCTCTATATGACTCAAACTTTGTTCAATTCGTTATTATAATAAAAATTCTGATTCACAGCAGTATATTATTAGGTAGGCCATGTACTCACGGACCCCGTGCTGTGAATAATACATAATCCTAACTTAACTGTACTAAAATCCGATTTGTTGCATGCTCGTACCTGACCTGCCAGATTAACCAATAGCAACCAATAATTAATAAATACTATTTCTATTAATTGGTTGTAGCGTGATGTTATATAGCCTATAACTTTCCTCGATGAATGGAATATCCAACAAAAAAATAATTTTTCAATTTAAACCAATAGTTTCTGAGATTAGCGCATTCAAACAAACAAACTCTACAGCTTTATATATTAGTATAGATTCTTCTAGGTTTGTTGTTTGTACCTTCAAAAACTACTCAATCAATATTTACAAAAATTTCAGATTATATTTTTTAGAGTTATCTGAAAATTTTAGAGAGTAGCTTGAACCACGTTCAAGAATATAGCAAGAAGCAAGAGCTATAATACCTGAATGTACTGTCTAATATTTTAAACAGGTTTTTATTTTGTACTGGGGACATTTTTATTTTTAAGCTTTTATGAAATATTATTAAAAAAAACAACAACATAGATATGCAGTTAAGTGAAAATGTATTTTAAAATATGAATATTTAGGAAAATAAATTTGAAAATATACGAAAATATAAAAACTAAAATTTTATTTTTGAATTCGTTAGGTTGTGATTTAAATTTCAAGCTGATCCAGTAACTTTTTGATATACTCAGTAAAAACATGCAAATGCAGGAAATTCCTGGCCCTATCACTTTTAGGTATTATCACTTTTGACTCCTACTGACCAATTAACATCCATAACATTAAGTATCAAAACAATAACTCAAATATACACCAGTTAATCCTGATTGTTGAAACTTAGCAGCCAGTTTCAAATACAAATTATTATTATTATGATTTAGTTACTTCTGGTTTTATAAAACGAGTTAAAAAAAAAAAAAAAAAATGTTAGTAATAACAACATAATAATTACCACAAATATGCATTGCATATTACATATTTATTTTTCAAGAACAAAAATATTAAACAAATTATTTTATTGTGCAGCTTTTATTAATTGACAAATTGTTTTTGCTCTATTATTAGCATGTTTAATACAATTTTGAATTTGGCTATCTTTTATGAATTCTCCTCCTAAAAATAAAAACAAAAAATACAATTATGTTTTGTGCTTTTAATCAACATGTTTTAAATTATGTAAATGAGATTATTTATGAACTAGCAGTATGCGCCATCCATATTATATACATATATCAATTAGTATTTTTCAATTAATATCAAGTTAAATATCTTAAGTAAGTAGGATATGATTCAATCAATATTTAGCTTTATATTTGGCATCAAAAGAAAATTCAACTAAACAGTAATCAAAATGCATGGTAGTTATGCAATATTTTTGTTTTATACATAAAAACTGTCAACTAATAAAATGATAATCAAATAAAATTCAACAGTTATTTATTCAACTTTTAAATTAACTGATACCAAAAACAAATGGTACAAATATTGTTAAATTTAATGAACCATTAGTTCACTATTGGTTCATTGAATGGGTGCTTTTAAGTGATAATTAATGCAATCCAGCAAAAATGTGAAACTGTACTGGACTCAAGCTGCTGTGAATAGTAAGCACTATCAGAAATTAAATAAATAATACTGTATATTATGTAATCTAAAGAACTAGTATTTCAGTACCACGAGAGATTTAATCTTGAATTCATGTCATTCATAGATGCACAATAGTTGCATATTTATACTGCGAAGAGTATATGTATATTAAAACAGAAAAATTATACTACCCATGAGCTCTGTATTCTCATTAGTATGTAGGTAAATTATGCCAAAGATATTATTTTTATAATTATATTTTTTAATAATATTTGAAGACTATAAGGTTTAAATTAACTATAAAATGTGTGACTCACCAGGTTTGTGTAATGAAAATATTAAGGAACCATTGGTCACAACTGTCAGTTTACTAACACATAATTGCTCTTCTTCTTCAGTTGGATCAGCTAAAATATATTTTTCATTAAATACCCCAAAGGTTGACGATACTGGTAAACTGTTAACTTTTAACGGAATGTAATTTTCAATGACAGTTGTTTCTTCAGTTTCTTTGTCATATTTTACTTCTGGTATCTTAACTACAATACAATTATTTAATTAATTAAAAAATATTAACATTAAAATACCTTTAAATTTACCTGTTTGTAATGCTGATAACAATGCTATTAAACATGCATCTAAGACAGATCCGTCATAGTTCAAACAATATATATCACACGACAAGATCCACACTAATTTATCTACAGAAATACACAATTGTTGTAGATCTAGTATTTTGCAATTATTACACACTTCATTAAGGAAGCTGGTCATTTGCATTGCTTCATCACATGGGATTCCTGGTCGAATTTTTTTAGAGCATAGGCTAGGTAGTTCAATATTTACTAAAAGATATCCAATATCTGGAGCTTCAGCTTTAGGAACACCTAATTCCTAAAAAATCAAAGATACCTTACTAAAATAAAAATATTTTATATTTTAAAATTCAATTAAAATCAAATAATCTATGTTACTGCTTTAATGCCACAAACAACAGCTGTATTCCCAATTTTTACTACTGCCGATCCATCTGCTGTGTGTATTGTGTTCAAATTTAGTGACGCATCTCGAAAGTTCATTAATTCTCTACCATCATTCCTTTTATTAAGTGCCTAAAGTAATGTCGCAATTGTATTCAATACAAGTATAAAAACAATCAATTTTACAGAACGAAAATATACTTACAAGATATTCTTTGGTGTATGTGTCTTGTATATTTCTGAAAAATAAAATAAAAACATATAAACTTGAGAGTACCTGCATTCAAATATTATATCTATAAAATGAGACATTCAGATTTCAGACATGAGCACCTTTGTGATAAATCATTTAAATACCAATGCAATATCTTACTCACTTCTTGATCGAGTTCATCTCTAAAAAAAGTCTTCGTCTTCGACTGATTGACGGAATTTGAATGCGGGAAAATACAAATTTCAAATTTCAAAAATACACGTCCCACGATCGACAACGGCATATCCGTCCTCCAATGATTGTTACTTATCACAGCGTCCGAACGCCGAGCACGAGGTCGAGCACTGATAAAAATATATAAGGTGCTGCAATCTAGCAGCTGACATCCCTGTTTATGTAGGTTATTATTTGTAAATTAATTCATAAGACATACCTATAAAAAAAAAAACATAAACATTTTTCTTTCTATACCTAAGATTTGAAAATGTAATACAAGATTCCTCGTGAGTTTTTTTACCTTTTTAAAAAAAAGTTAACCAGAAAGACAAATTAATTTTTTACGGGCGTCATTATGGAGGGCTGCATTTGTTATGTACCATGGAGCACCGGTGATAACTGATAAGTCTTAGGCTAATTGACTGGAAGGCCTGAATAGGGCGAATGTTTGCGGGTTTAGCTGGGACCCAAATTTGAATGCCGTATGACCATGCTGGCCTGATGATTACTTTGTATAGGAGTAGCTTGTTTTTGAGACTCAAGTTTGATTTTAGTAGGGGTCTAAGTAGATGGAGGCGAGATAGTCGAGTTGTGAGTTTATATTTTTTAGAGTTACACCGAAAACCAAAACCAAAGGTGTTGCTTAAAAATATCCGTTTATCCTTAATTTTTTTTTCGGTTTTTTCCCTGTGCTTTTGAAAACTACTATAAGAAATCGCGCTGCTCGGAATCTAAAAACAAAAATAACACACATGATTGTAAAATCAATACATTCATCGGTCCTCTTAAAATCCAAAATAAGTTAATATCTTGATGAATGTTCGGTTGGCAGCACAGGCATTTAATTTTGAACAATTGATCGTGATGTTTTAAAAACACGGCCACGAGCGCTCGAATTGCATAGTGATTAGTGGCTATATATAAAGTGTGTAATGTGTATTTCACTTTAGCAAGTGTTGCTAATGCATTTATGCATTAAGTTATTTAAGATATATAATAACGGAGAATTTGACGATTCAGAAGCCACATCAGAGTTTATTATAATATTATATAGCTTAATAAATAATGCATTTGATATTTTGGATTCTGAGCGGAGCGAGGAAGCTAGTGGTCTCACAATGGTCTTTATTTTTTATTTTATTTATTTTTTTTATTCTGTATTTCTGTACACAAAATGTCTACTAGAAGGAGTGCTTCGATTTCAACATATAGTACCTTATCTTTTAGCTAATTGGATCAAGATGGTACTTTAAAATGGTTTTTTTTCGATTTTCTCAATTTTAATTTAATGCCACAGGAAAAACTACCGACAAATTACGAAAACCGGCTATAAGTGGGATTTTAATTTCTAACGCTTTGTTTATCACCAGAGCAACGAATAAAAAATTATAATAATATTATAATATTAATTCAACTAACAGTAGGCTATATTAAATAATAACAATATAAAAAAAGGTGGGTAAGTGGATTTCGCTCTGCTGTACAGTAGGTTACAAGTGGGTCACTGTATAATGGATGGTATTAAATTTGAATTCAATGATATAATATCATTGTATAAGAAGAGCGATTCTGAGTGGAGACGGTATGTCAGTCTAGGTATAAGACATAATATTATATTATAGTCTATAGTATTTAAAAAAATTGACCTA
>NC_042494.1:132036094-132058290 GCF_005508785.2 Acyrthosiphon pisum
CCGTAAAGAGCTCAAAATAAATCAAAATATTTTCAAAATTATATCCGTGTATAGAAAATGCAAATATAAACAACCTGTGAAAATTTCATATATCTACGGTCATTTGTTTTAGAGTTACACCAAAAACCAAAATCGATTTTGTTAAAAATCGATTTTGCGTAAAAATTCCCGTTTTTCCTTAATTTTTCTTTTGTTTTTCACGTCACTTTTGAAAACTACTGGGAAATTTTTACTTTTGACCCACCAAAGTACCAACTAGATTCACTTTCCAATCATAAAAGTTACTGTTGAAGAAAATCGAAGCAGTTTTACTGTCCTAAAAGGTGATGACAGACACAAAAAAAAATAAAAAAAAATAAATAAAAAAAAAAACACACATCATTGTAAAATCAATACATTCATCGTTCCACTCAGAATCTAAAAAACTGTGACTAAGGATTTTTAATATTTTTCATCTGCCTTTGAAACAATATACTTGGAGCCTTCTATTAAATTTTCAAGCTTTTTTAATCAACAAATAAAATTTTATTGATATTTTTAGAAAAAAAAACTAAAAAAAAATGAAAACTGAAATTGTCCGTAAACAGCTCAAAATAAGTCAAAATATTTTGAAAATGTTATCGTGTATAAAAAATGGAAATATAAACAACCATTGAAAATTTCATGTATCTACGGTCATTTTTTTTAAAGTTACACCAAAAACCAAATTTAATTTTGTGAAAAATCGATTTTGCGTAAAAATTCCCGTTTTTCCTTAATTTTTCTTTTGTTTTTCACGGCACTTTTGAAAATTACTGGGAATTTTAAATTTTGACCTCCCAATGCACCAACGATATTAACTTTCCAATCGAACAAGATACTGAAGTTGATAATCGAAGCATTATTTCGACTACTTATCGTGTACACAGACACAAAAAAAAAAAAAAAACACACATTGTAAAATCAATACATTCATCGTTCCACTCAGAATCTAAAATTAAAAAATTAAAAAATTAAAAAAAAAACACATCATTGTAAAATCAATACATTCATCGTTCCACTCAGAATCTAAAATCCAGATTGACAAACCGTCTCCGCTCAGAATCGTTTTTCTTATACAATGATATTATATCATTGAATTCAAGTTTAAAACAATCGATTATACATTGACCCACTTGTACATTCTATAATTATGTCATATTTTGGTATAGCGACATCCGCTTACCTGCTTTTTAATAGTCAATCTAAATTTTCAAATAAACCATTTAATTGCAGCTCGCCATACCAAAATATGACATAATTATATAATATGAAACGTTTCATGAATATTTTATTGAAATTGAATACTTAACAAATTTAAAAGTAGGTAATTGATTGACGAAGAAAAACTGGCTTAATTTGTTTTATTTATTGTTTAAGTGATAGTATTAATTTATACAAAACATTATTGAATAAAGGATAAGGCGCTTAGTCAGGATTTATTAAAGGGGGTATTTTAATTTAATATTTAAATTTAACTTGGGGTCTAATATATTTTTAGATTATACGGCTGATTTTAACACCCAAAACACTACCCCCTGGCTAATGGCTATACCGCGTCTGAAAAAGATATATTATCCATGTCCTATTTAGTAGCTTACAAACTCAGTCAAGACCACATTGGTTTCGGTGCATTATCAGTGCAATAAGAAATCGGTTAAGATATAACGGTAATATTCTACTTGCTGACAATTCCTGGTTTTCCCGATTATTAAGAAAAGTACTCGGAATATTTTACTGTTAATCCCCTTGAGTACCTACTAGATCCAATTTCCTACCAAACATTTCCAATTTTCTACCATCGAAGGATTTTTACTGCTCAAAAAAGTCGATAAGTACCTAAGAGATGAAACACAAAAAAGTCCAAATAACAATTTTGAGTTACTTTAGTATACAAATGTTTGAAATAACTTTATAATTCAGTTTTAACTATTTAAAAGGCCGTCACAGTAGAAAAAAATCGACTGTAAAATATGCTTTTTCATTTCCAATCGTCCTCAGGCCTCGTTGGTTGAAGAGACTTGGCTTTAGTATCAAAATAATCACGAGAAGTTGTTAATTAAGTGGTTTATTCAAGGTGGATATATATATATATATATATATATATATCCACCTTGGGTTTATTTATTTATTAACAATAACATAAAAAATAAGCATGATAACTGATAAGTAAATTCTGATTTCATATTTTCTTCAAAATGTTAAGCATAGAAATACCAACATTTCTAAAAAAATTATACTCAAAACACGTTTTTTTAAAAATTGAGAACTAAAGTTTTTTACCATAAGTTCTAAATTAAGTTTGAGTGGCTTTTAGTACTTTTAGCGATTTTTATCAAATTAAGCATACAAAATCACACAATTTGAAAAAAAAATGTTTAATTAACAAACAATTTAAGTATAGTCTGTACTTTTAAAATAATTTACTGATTAGTGATTTATAAAAATTTAAAAACCTTTGGTTATCGATGAGTTAAGAACAATCAGTGATGCAAACAGAATTTGTCGGTCACTTGGTCGGACTTAGTTTCAAAGTTATAGACGAGTTTGCGAATTCCCATCCGTTGGGGTTTTTTTTTATTAACAATATAATGTTCAGTAAGTAATGTTCGGTAATTTCTGATTTCTCCAAAATTATAAAGATAAAAAAACTCACTTTTACAAAAAAAAAAATGTTTTTTTTTTGGTATTTTAATAATACGATTTTAAGGTTTTGACGTTTTTTTTGATCTTAAAACTTGTACAGAAAATTTGACCGACTTTTTTTATTGTACAATTATTAAGCATGGAAAACACAAATTTTGAATTTACAATGATTATTGATTTCTTTATAAACGTTTAGTTTTTTTATCTTATTGTAAAAAAAATTAATGCCCATATTAGTTTGAAAGAATCTAGTACCTTAAGTGTGCGAGCTGTTATGGTTTATTCATATTATAAAAATAAATTATAAACTGAAAAAAAAGTAATATTTATTTTAATTGCATTTTTTCTGATCTTAATTTTATAATCAATGATGTAGGTATTACGTAAAAGTAAAATAAACATTATTATGTTGTGTTTTACTTATTTACTTATTTTACAACAACGCTAGCTGCGGGCTGCAATCAGTTATCCAAGAAATTATTATTGTTATAATAGTATGAAAATAGATTTGAGAGAATATCATCCTAATTTAAAATTTGGAGAAATCTCCACCAAATCATAATACATGAGGAAACAAACATTTTACATAATTTCAAAGTTATAACTATGTTGGCTTGATAATAAAAAAAGTTCATGAAAATTTACCGCCCACCAAGTTCAGGGCCCACCCTGCCACCCCTAAATACCGGCCTACTCGCTTGTGTTGTCTTCGTCTTACAAATGTGAAACATTGTAAAAACTGATTTGCGTGGGTGAGAACCACTCGGGCTGTGGTCCAAGCTAAGCAGTAAGCAACAAAATTTTCGCACTATAAGGAGGAAGAGATTTACAGTGCAACGTCGTTTTTATTTCTTCGAAATCAGAACTAAAAAAAAGTATGATAAGGTCAAGTTTTTCAAAACTCGAATAACGTTTTTGAAATATCTTAAATCGTGATCAGATCTATAATTACATAATATCACGGCTTTAGATCTAATTTAATATATTTTCTATGATCTAAAGCTAGTCTAAAGCCGACGAGCCGTCATTAATCAACGATATACCCACGACGAAATAAAGTACTTTGTCATGACGTCGATAATACCATTAATTATTGTTCGTTAATCGTTATCGACGAGAAAAGGATGCTGACAGTGTAACCAACTCGACGGTAAATGGTGGGTCGGTAGCACCGCACCGGTTACGCGTCGTCGGCGGCCGGCCGCCTCGGCCTAGCGGCGAGTTGAGCACAACAGCTGCACCTGTCGTTTGAAAAAAAAAATAACGGTTACGATCTGCGAGCATTTCAGCATTTGTTAATATCGTTTGTCGCGGAGTCTTTTCCAATATAATTTACAGGCGGTCGGGTCGCGCAACGTTTAGTCCCGTCGTCCGTTCAAGCAACTCCGAGCTCATCCATGTAATATCGATTATTAATTACTAATAATATCTAGTTTTTACGTAATTATTAGTACGTTTATCACCAATACACATAATTTTGTCACGTAAGTTTTTTTTTCCTATATTCACATCAATCTCGCTCGATTATTAGTGCGTTTATCGTAATTTTGCATTAATTACCAGTATAATTCGCGAATTTTTTCTTTTGATTTTTTTTTACGACCGAAAACACGATAGAGAATATTGTTACCCATAACGTAATATATTATTATAATATCGAATATCGTTCGCCGAACCCGAATGACGACTTTCAAAGCCTGACGACAACCGACCAGAGCCGTCGCCGTGAAAATCCGTGACCCCAATAATAATAATAATAATTATATCGAATATCGTCATTATTCATTATTGTTACACATCGCGGCGACCGAACGGAACGACGAAAGATGGAGTTTACGGTTTTTCGGGATCAAGAAAACGCCAACAACGTTTTGCGCAACAAGGAGAATAATGTGCCGCCGAGGGACCAGCAGCCCTCCAAACGACGATCGGTGCTCGGCGTGCTGAACGCCAAACAACCCTTAACCAAAAAAACGCAACCGAAACCCAAGGTGTGTATATTTTTTTTATAAAGTCAGGCTAGTTGAGTTAAGTAGTAGTCGATCTGGCCGAGTATGAATAGTATTTTCGATTTAACGATGAAGATAAAATATTACGAGGGTTAGCGATCGAAGGGTAAGGTGTACCCGTATAGATAGAGTATTTTTGCCGTTTACGTAGGTGAAGTTATTTTAAAACCATTGCCTACGATTATTATTGTCTTTTTAACATTGTGATAAATCAGATCCATGTCATTGCTTTATAATAGGTTTGTTGAAAAATCCACTGTGGGATTTCCTCAATAAATTTGTTTATTTTTAATAGGTGTATTATGATAATCGGTTGATGGACATTGTATGTCCCTGATACTGCAATCATTACCTACCTAGTCAGTAATCGAACGGCTTCATTAATTTTTCTCATCAATTTAATTGACCATTTTCATTGATTGCGTTATTTTTTTTTTCTCTAAAAATTCAGCATAACTTCTGTCCTACCTACATAAATTAAAATTGAATGGTTATTCTATAATATTCTTAATTTATTAGGTAATTAGATAATTAGGAATTTGACTCTGTTCCGTTTTTATTCCATTTATGCATAAACTATATTTATCTAAATAAAATTACCTACCTAGGTACCTATTTGGTGATTATTATAATTGTGTGTCGTTAGTAATTGGTCTTATTAAATTTAAGAAATAATTAGTTTTGGTAGGTTGGTGCAATATAAAATATTTGATTTAAACTATCTAGGCACCTACCTGTACAATTATTAATTAATAAGTAGTTATTGATATTTTATGAATATAGGTACCTAATATAGTTGTTGCTTTATAAATTTCGTAGTGTTTTTTTTTTGGATTTTATGAAAACTACATAGGTATTTAAAATATATTAGGTACCTAATTTATTTTTATAATTTACTTGCTTACTGAATTAGATTTTCAATCATTTTTACTCAGTTTTAAGGTATCAAATACAATTCTAAGTACAATTTATTCTTTTAAAAATGTATCTTGATTTATACTCATAATTTTTATTTTCATTATATTATGTGTTGGAATCAGTTTGGTAACTAAATGTATTGGATATACATAATAATTACAGACTACTGCCATTGACCTTTTTATAATTATAAATACCTAGTTATAATCAGGATTATAGTTTTATTTCAATAATCATTGTAGTGAATTTATTTATGTGTATTGGTTGGTGCATAGAAAAAATAAAGTGCAACATTTTTGATAAGATATGGGATATACCTAATATTAATATACCTATATATTTTCCATAGAAAAACTAATAAGTAATGATATTCTATTATTTCTGTGCGCTGTACCGATTATAATACCTACCTGATAATTTACTGGTGTTTTTTTATATTATACATTAATTTAATATTTTACAATATTTTAGTTAGTAATTTTAGTAAATTAAAAATGGTGATTAAAAAACAACAAAAATATTAACTATTAGGTACTTATTTAGTGGTGACATATTTTCTTGTAGTTGAATTATATAAAACAATACATAGGTATAGTAATATAGTAATTGTAATATTTTATTTTAGCCTCAAGGTACCAATAAATTTGGTTTTCCTATTAAATCATCAGTGCCATTTACAATTCATGAAGATCCACAATTAAATAAAAAAGCTGCTGCTAGTGAAAACTTGTCAAGAAACAATGTGGAAAATCAAAAGCCTCTGCTACTCAAGAATGAAACTAATATCAGTGAAGCAAAGGTAATAACTAATAATATATTACAATTACTTAATTTATAAATGTAAGATTATTTTTGTTACATTCTAATATATTTGTTTAACAGGCCACTCTACCCAAGATAGAATTATTGAAAGAGAGAAGAAAACCATTGTCTGATGTAAGCCAAATTGTTGCACCATCTGTAAAAAGTGAAGTAAAAACAGATGATACAGACATTAAGGATATTGATGAATCGGCAAATTCAAGCAATGTATACTCACCTATGTCCATTGATAATGATAAGTCTATACAAAGTACTTGTCATTCTATGACTGCACACAGGTTAAGTTGTGATGTAGACACTTACACAGTCGAGTTATACTCTTATCTCAGGGATGTCGAGGTAATGGAAGATGTGTTATTGAGTTTTTATCGATATTATTACTAACAGAAATTTTTTTGATTTATAGAAATTACATCGTCCTAAACCTGGATACATGAGAAGGCAGCCAGACGTGACATACAGTATGAGAGCAATATTAGTGGATTGGTTGGTCGAAGTAGCACAAGAATACAAGCTACAAAATGAAACTCTGTACTTGGCTGTGTCATTTATTGATCGTTTCCTTAGCTTAATGTCAGTGGTCCGTGCTAAACTCCAATTGTTGGGTACCGCTGCTATGTTTGTTGCATCGTAAGTTTTTAATTGTTATATTATATGCAATGTCTGTAATATTTATTGTTTATAATTTTTTTTTAATAGGAAATATGAAGAAATTTATCCTCCAGATGTTAGTGAATTTGTTTATATAACTGATGATACTTACACTAAGAAACAAGTACTTAAAATGGAACAGTTGATATTGAAAGTTTTAGGGTTTGATGTATCAAATCCCACAACTGTTATTTTCTTAACTCACATTTGTGTTCATTGCAATGTTCCATTGAAAGTTATGTACTTAGCAATGGTAAGTTTTGATTTGTGTACAATCTATATTTCCTTATTTCTGAATAACTTCAATAATAATAAAAACGACTTGTTTGTTTCTAGTATTTGGGTGAAATGAGTTTACTAGAAGCTGATCCCTACTTATCATATACACCTTCAATAATTGGCTGTGGAGCTGTTGCATTAGCTAGATTAATATTAGATTATGAAGTTATTTGGCCTGAAAATATGGCTGAATTAACTAACTACAGTTTAAATGATCTGATACCTATTCTGAAACATTTAAACCACACTTATAAAACCGCTCCACATTCCCAACAATCTGCCATTCGGTCAAAGTATAAGTCTGCCAGGTATGTTGATGTGTTATTTATTGTGTTTAATATTTAAAAAATACTCAATTTATAAATAAAACTAATTTTGCGTATGTACAGTTATTATGTTTATTACATAGTTATTAGTTATTACACAGTTATTACATTTATTTGAGTTATTTAGTTAATTAAATATAATCTGCATTAAACTCATTATTGGATACTCTACTCTAGTACCCAAACTATACGCCCAACCTGATAATCAACAAATATATATATATAAATAACAACAATTAAACATGTCCTGAATTATGAAATCGGTATCATTCACCCATGTGTATGAACAGTCATTGATGGTCTCCTATTTTGATTCTATATATTAGTTTCAATCAAAAGTCAAAACCAGCAATTTAATTTTATATTTAGTTGCAAGAAATGTTTTTTACTAAGCACAAAATATAAAAATGATCCTAAGTAAATAAATAATAAAACTAGGGTTTTTTCATATTTTAATTTATCTTATACATTTTTTTAATGAATAATAATATTATTTAACTTCAAAATTTAAATACCAATTTTATATAGAATTCACTCTAATATTAACGCTAACTTCATAAAATGTGTTTGGTATAGTATACGGTCGCTTATAAAACCATAGCTAACATAATATTATGCATTTGTGTGTGTGTATGTATCTTAACATTTTTACATAAAATAATTAGAATATTTTAATTAGAGCTATGTTTAATTTTCTCTTTTTATTTCAGGTATCATAGTGTCTCCGAAATTGAGTACAACGACTTGATTGTGCCTGAAGAAACTGCTCAAAAAGAAATGGCTGAGAGACTCAAGTTGGTTGATGTTCAAGACAAGTCATGATTCTATCGTTATTTATTTATGTTTTCGATTTTTTTTAATTATTATTTTTTTTATTAATTTTTTGTAGTAAACAAAATTTTTTTTGACACTTTTTTAAACAATCTATTTTTAAGTAAAAAGAACAAAATAAAGTTCAAAACGAACCATACAACTGGAGATGTTTTTTATTTTGCGCTTATAAGAATCACGCGTAAATAAAACATTTTTACATTCATAATTATTTATTTTTTTTTCTACTAAATATATTTAAATTTTAAACTATTTTTTTACTCTAATTTAATTTTATAATTTTAGAATATTTGTGTTTTTCATTTGTTGCCGTTTAGAAGAACAGGTATATATGCACTTGTTGAAATAAGAAAATGTTAATCTCATAAAATTATTATATTATCGTGCATAACATTTATTATTATTTTTTTTATATAAAATTTATAAGATTGAAAATTCATATTTTTATTAACAAATTACCATTGCAAAATTTTGTTATGTAAATTATTATGACTTATACTCATCAAATAAAAATAATAACACAATATTTTATGGGTTAATTCTGATTTATTAGTTGTTTAGTGGCTTTTCGAATAGTTCTAATAGAACCGAATAATTTTAATAATCTCAGAAAATCTAAACCCTAAACACAGTTATATATTTTTTAGTAATTTTGCATGCCAAGAACAAATAATCTGTCAATGTTTAATATTATTATAAATTAGGAAAATTTGGCAAATGAAATGACTTGTACTTTTTACTATTTAATACTTATTTGACTTTATACTTTAGAGTATAATAATTAAAAACTGTGACTAGAACATTGTGCTTTCATTGATTCAAGAATACATCTGAAATATATTGTGCCTCAGACATCCTTGTATTATATCTCTAATCAGTCTTAGGACTGCAACATGAGTGATGTTGTTTATCTAATTATTACTGATTATTCTCACGTAGTATTGACATTTCCATATAGATGACAGATTTCAATAATTTTTACAATCCTGTAAGTCTACTGTTGAATTTTATCTTAGCTTTGACTAATCCTGTCAGGAATTGAGGATCTTTTTCGTGTATGAGTATTAATATGAGTATTGCATAATGAAGTTTCTGATACTTTTTTCTATTTGTTATTAATTCATATAATAAAATGTTAAAATTACATAACAGTAGTTAAACTGAATTAAGTATTAGGTTTTTTTTTAATGGGTATTGACTAAAAAAGCCAATTGATGAAAAGTTTAAAATGTTGAATGTTATTTGGCATTGCTCCGGTCAGAATCCATTACATTTATTTTGGTGTTAATCATCACATTATGGAGCGAAAACTGCTTCAATTTTTAATTAGATCTAATTGTTATTTTTTGGGGTTAATCAATTTAAGTTATTTGTAACAATGCATTTTAATTTTTCGATATCTACCTATTCTACCTAAATGTTACTAACAGTTTCTATGCTTAAACAAAATGCTTGAATATGAATACACGGTAACTCACAGGGGCGTCATTTCACATTTTTTCATGGGATGCAAAACCAATATTGAAAATCTAAAGTAATACCAGTCATTCGAGTCATCCAATGAATTTTTTTTCAACATACTTTTAGTGTAAATGTAGATAATTTTATAGAAATTATAAAAAAACAAATAATAATAATTTTGTTAGCAAAAATGTTTTTTAGTTTGTTTTAATACAATATTATATGGATCACCACAGCTATATATAAAGCTTCATATAAAAATATCTATAAACCAAATAATATATAATTAATAAGTAATGTATATTTAAATATAATTTAATAAATTACAATTTACAATAAAGGAAATCAACTAAATTTTAATTTAGCGAAACTATCAACTGCTTCATTAAGATCTAGTGTATCAGCTTCTTCTTTTTCAGTTGCAATAACCATTAAATCACTTAACTTGTTATCTCTCATAGTTAAGCACAAATAACTTTTCACTCTTTTCAATGTCGAAAAAAAGCGTTTATTGGAAGCAGTTCTAACAGGCAATGTTAAAATTATTCTTATAGAACTATAAATAAACTATAGTTGTATTGGTAATCCACAAAATATTGTGACAAATCAAAAAAAAAAAATACAAAATTATTGTTATTTGTTTTATACTATAATTTTATGAAAATATGATCTCCACAAAAAGTGTGTTAAAAAAAAAATCATGGGATGCATTTGCATACCCTTGCATCCCACAAATGACGCCACTGGTAACTCATAATGAGTCATAACTTATTAGTTGTTCTTTTAGAATTTAAGAACAATAAAAATGCATTTGAAGGTAAATTTTGACAAAATTAGATATTTAAACAATAAAATAATATTTTTCTTCTAACAATTTTAGTTATTTTGTTGTAATTTATTCAAACAGTATTTATTTTTGGGACATGAATATTTTTGTAATTATTTTGAATAATTGGTTTTTGTTCAAATATTTAGACTAATATTAGAGTTTTTATATAGATCCTGTTGGCTATTCACACAGTCACACTATTGTACGATGCATTTTTAACAATAATATGTGTGATATTATACATATAATATAATATTATATTTAAAAATATTTAAAAGTTCTTCAACATCGTTTATAAGAGCTCTAAAATATTAAAAACAATTAATTTTTTGAAATTTAAGAGGAATATATTATTTTAAACAAAATAAGTGAGTGTAGGACAGAGGGAATGGAGATTTCCTCCTTAAGTAGTGGAGGGATGGTATTCCTTCGTAACTACCCCTCATTTTACCACTGTGGTACTCTTACAGTAGTGGGTTGTCATGTTGACGTAGAATAAATCGTTGATTTTTTCACCTGCGGATTTGGTAAAAACGAGAAAACCACTAGTTTCGGACGACCTCTCGTATTTTATTTCAATTACATTTCTTTAACGTTCCTGCCACTGACGTAGCTTGTTATAAGAGTGTTTGTTTTTCTAATAATTTTCTTGGTCAAAATGAATTATATTATAGATTTTATTGGTAATACTTTATTAACCACACGATTAAAACTTTATAGTAAAATAATTAATGCCGGTTTTAATTAAATTTACTTTACTAGAAAATACAATGAAATCAGAAATACAACGAGGCTTAAATAAAATTTTTTTTAGTTTTACATTATCAGTTTAAAATACATGGAAAGTATTCAAATGCCTGCATACTAATGAGTCACGACCACAAGTTTTTAAAGGACGATAAATAAAATGGTACCTAACATGTTTTATTAGAAATTATTTCTATTTCTATTGTAATATTTTTTTTAGGCTCACAGTTTGACAGTTTCCGGTACAAAGTACCAAATTTTTTTTATATTTTAATGTCTGGAGTTTAGACTGTCTTTCTGATTCCTCTTGGCTTTTTATAATTATTAATTATAATGAAATTTTAAACATACGGTGTTACACGGCGTAGTGTGTAGGCAATAGTGATACACATTTTATACAATATATCGTTAAATAGTGTTAATATTTAAAACTTAAATTAATTATAATATTTATTATAGGTATTTGTGTATTACGAATATCTCAGTTGTATAGTAGCACTTTTCTGATCAACGCGTGTCGACAATTACGGTTGTAATAATCATTTCATGAAAACCAACGTACCGATAAGTTTTTTTCTTTAAATGTCAATTGTATTCGCTAGGTCAAAAAAATTGAAAATAGGTATCAGTTGAAAAATATTAAAAATACATAGGAGAAATTTTTATAAGCATTTTAAGTTCAAATGTGGACGAAATTTATCGAATTGAAAATGTACAAATTATTTAGTATAGTTATACATTTATACAATATTCAACTTTTAGCTAAGCCACTAAGGATTACAAATTTAAAACAAGGTTCCACGTAAGTAGTTAATTCTGTGACCAAAAAATATAAAAAATATATGAACACAGTTTTTTTCATAGGAATTTTAAATTCAAGTTTGAACGAACTTACATAATAAATAACCAAGGATAATGATTTTAGTTATTTTGTTGTAATTTAAAAATATTATTCGTGAGTATATTATACTTCTCAAGTAGTTATAACTTATATATACAAATATTTAAATATGATAATATGCCAATAATATTAATTCAACTTGCCAGCTACCATATCTTAACATAGTATAAGACAAAGTAGTAAGTACCTTTTTCTGTCTGTATGCTTATTAGATCATTAAAACTACGCAACGGACTTTGATGCGGTTTTTTTTAATTGATAGAGTGATTCAAGAGAAATGTTTATGTGTATATAAGTATATAATATGCATAATATAGAAGAAAAACACCCCTGGGAGGTGCTCAAACAGGAATTTTGAGACTTACGATAGAAATTGTTGTTATTTAATGGTTGCCATGGACACAAACAAATAGAAAAAATGATGTAAAATTCTGTCGATCAATAAAAGATACATTGAGTAGATAATATAATAATTGATATATTATTAACTATAATATACTCATACGATTTACCTATACGGCTAATGGCTATACATACACCTGTATGGCTATAAATGCCTATAATGATATACACTTACTATAATAATGACATTTATATATAGAAATTCAATTCAGGATTTATGTTTTCGTGAGATGGTTTATCGAGATAATGGATCCGGGATTTAGGTTTTCTTGAAATTATCTTTTGGGAAAACGTCTGAGTACCCACTACCCGTGTCAACACGTTCAAGTCGCAATCGAATTGTCGTCCAGAATGTCACTAGAAAACGCATAATAATTTCACATTGAGAGGCACGGGACCATTATTGGGTATGACCGTCGAGTAAACAAATTGTACGGTGGTAAAGCAGCTGGGATTCTATCCTTCGGTTATTTTAATTAAATCCATTAATTAATTTACTAACTTTGGACGGTCGTTTGCGGATGATAGCAATGAAATCCACGATTCGACCACCAATAGTTTTAGAGGAAAAAACTGTCAATCATCATACTGTGGGATTTATTCTTAAAATTATGACTCCAGTGGTTTAAATCTGGTAAATAAATTTTGTGCATGGGCAATAGTGAAATCGATATTTAAATAAATAAATGCTTATGAACGGAAATACGTTAAAATGCTATTGGTTTTAACAATATTATTATTATTATTATTCGTTCTAAAGTACTGCGCCTCGCACTGCACCAAATGGTTGAAGATATACACTAAATGAACGATGATATTATATACCTACACATTTATGTTGCATAATAGTACATAATACGTTGGATATTACTATGTTTTGTGGTTTTCTCTCTGTACTGATGTAAAAATTAACTAACTTCATAATCTAATTTAATTTTTTTTTATTCTGCTAAATTTTTTACCAAGCATCATTCTCGGCATAATTTATAAAATATAGACGATTATTTGGAGATGTTTTAAGATCACTTCAAAAACGTTTATACCTGCTGAAAATACATTTAAAATTTTTTTTAGAAAGTCGTTCGGAGGGATTGTTCAGAGGAACTTGACTCCATAGGTTATGTTTTCTGAAAAAAATATGTAAGTATGTATAGAAGATACTTCAAATATGTTGCAAGCTGTAAGTTGTACATGTTTGTGGGTGGGGACAAGACTTATTTGGTGAGATAAAAAACCGTTATTTAGTAGCTTATCGTTTTAAACATGTCGAGTAGGTTGATGTGTAGTCAGAGTAGTCTCAGTGTGAAAAGTACTTACTCAGTACTCTATATGCACTTGTTATTACCAATATTTCTTTTGTAATACTATATAGTATATACAGGATGATTCACCAAGCATGCACACCCCGATTTTTTCCTTTAATAATTGTTTACCTATATGAATTTTGATTTTTTTAACTTTTAAATATACGAGTGCGTAGGTGCTATTATATGTTTTCAATTGTTTTTATACCAATTAAGGAGTATCCCGTGTCAATACCTAATTTTTTTTTCAAATAAAAATCGTCCTATTTTCTTGTAAGTTGTTAATTAGAAGTATTTTTGAAATTATTGATGTATATCTGAATTCTGAATTGAAATTTAAACGAGTAGTTTCAGAGTTATTTCACTTTGTGTTCTTCGGATAATAGATCCACGATATTGAGTTCGGATGAAGATATGGGGGTTACGACGATTTGAACATTTCAGTAGTTCATATTAAACTATCAATATTTTATAATTTATCAACATTTTTCCGAGTAGGTATATAAATAGGTAGGTACTAGATTACCATATCCAATATTACATCTGTTTCATATTTTTGTAAAACCATTCCTAAGGACTATTATCCTTAGCATGTATTAAGGATAGGTAGTATATTATATATTATTATAATTCAGAAACTTCGAGTCCTAATGGATAATTTTGATTTAGATTTTAGTATTTTACTATTTTAGATAGATACATCAACATTTTCAAAGCAAATTATCATTTATCAGTCTAACAATTTGCAGTAAAAGTGTTGGTTCTCATTTGAAAAAATCGGACATTATATTAAAATGGTATACAATTTTAAATAACTGGAGATATGATCCTCAAGTGTGCACTTGAAAATTCCAAAAACTAAAATTTGAACAAATTCGTTATCATAGAAAAAATGGGGCCAGCGTGCTTGGCGAATCACTCTATATTATATTATATTATGTTAACGCATATCTATAAAGAATCAGCCACAATGTTTTCCATACCGTGATTGTAAAGCTCACATTGTTACAAAGTACATGATGTGCAGTATTTACCGCATAATATGATTAATACACCTTATATAGGTACCTAGTATATTATATTATATACACATTTAGTAATATTAAAATAGTAGGTACCTATACTGTGACGGATCATGGGTGTGTGACACCGTTACAAACTATAAACATTATTAGATAATAAGGAATAATGCTTGCTAAACATATTATAGTCATTCGTGTACGGTAAACAGTGTATACATATTATACTCGTGTTAAAATAATATATTATAAGAGACACACCATGTTATGTTGAATAGTTCTGAATAGTTCTGGGCCAACAGCAACCCGCGCACTAAGAAACTCCGGATGGCTTTATGTTGTAACACTCGTAAGTCTTTCGTTTCACGCAATGTTTTTATATTAAATCATGATATTTTACCAAGATTGTATAATGATATTTAATTGAGAGTGTGTAATAACAAATAGCTTATTATTTGAACTATCTTTCCCGAAGGTCGGAGCTCCCTGGCTACGTTTAAAACTATAACTCAAAGGGTTCTGAAAACTTTCACTGAATTACCTCGCTATGTATAACAGCTGGTTCCCCAACCCCGTTACAGTACTTTTTTACTATTTAACCACGAACAAATCATATGTCAATAAATTAATTGTATACCTAGTTAAGATTGGATTTATGTAAATTAATTTATGCATTTATGTAATAACATTATTAGCTTCGTATTGAAATTTCGTTTCTAGTATATTAACCCACTTTCACTGCTATAGACGCATATCATATGAGATATGTGAAAACTACACTAAAAAAATAAATAATATCTGCTAAAAAAAAATTAGTAAAAAATAAATAAATTTATTAATACTTGATCTATAATAATATGCAATCCAAAAAAAAAAAAAAATAAAAAAACTAAACCATTTTTTTATCCTCACACAGTGATTAATTCAGCATTGAAAAGTCAAATCACTAATTTTCCTTAAGAAATCATACAAAAGAAAAACTATTAGATATCTGTCTTATTTTTATTTTCACAAATATAATATTTAAAAACAAAAATAAAATATGAATTTTGAAAACTACCTACCGGACAAATAAATTGCTAACTCGACCGATCGTCTAAAACGTCTTTATAAACGTGTTCGTGTCCAATTTACACTTTATATTATATTACCGTCGTCCGCGTGATATGCAGCAATATAATATAATATGTGATCCAGCAAAAAATGTTTTCCGTAAAAAAAAAAATGCAACGTTCACAAGAACCGATAATTTATGCTGGCTGATCCGTACAAAAATCAAAACGCGAAATCTGCGTAAAAATAAAATCTTATACCCGCGATGATAACGATAATAACCGGTAAAGTAAATATTCGTATTTTTTTTTTTAATTTTCGAAACAACAGGCCCGTTTAACGTTTCTTCGACCTTTAAGGCAGCAGCGAGCCATTTATTATTTAAACAAAATCCCACGGGCTGCATTCGTAATGAAAACACGCATTAAATGATTATTAAAAAATACGTACTACGCTTAAAATGTGTTTGCGGGTATCGAATGAATGCAGCACGTGGTCCACGGGTTGAATTTTTTCTCATTTTTTTCACGGACGGTTTTGGTCATATATTTTGTGTGCCATTTTTTTTAGGATATTTTTTGTCTACTGTTCGATTGGAGGTAGATTAAATTTTCGATATTGTTTTAATCATATTGTACGCATCCACCGGACTTTTTAAAATTCTTTTTGCTGACGTCCAGGGCCCGTTGAAGTTTTTAAAATGTGGTTTGGTAATTATTTCAAAACCTCGATATCTTAATTATTTAATATAATGTAGAGGTACCCTAATATAGATTTTAACATAATATAGTTACGATGTAAATAAAATATGGCCCGACCTTAAAATGGACTTCGGAGCCACTGACGTTCAATAATAAGTAGCATAATCCGTAATCATATTATCCCTCTCACGCGGATGTATCTACCTCAAAATATTAGGGTTAGTATGTTTATGACTTTACAGGTTTTTTTCAGCTTATCCTATACATGCGTTATTAGATAGAAATTTGTTACCTGCTGTCTATATTCAAATATCTACATTGTATTTGGCATATTATCAGATTTTTATTTATTAATTAATTTTGAGTTTATCGGCCAATACAATTCGACTTGAATCATTTGGACAGCATTTTTCAGAAGAAATATTATAGTCAATACTTTGTCAATAATACAACAGGGAAAATTAACTGGAATAACTGGACGTCAAAACGAATATCCGCAGAATACATGTCTCTATTATTATTACGCCTATTATTCTCTTGGGCTAATATATTATAATATGCGCCTTAGAGAAATGCACACGTGTTAGGGACTTTGTCATTAATCATACAAAATAAAATAACATTATGCGAATTTTAAATTGTTAATAGTTTAATACATTCGTATTGTACAATAATAACGGAGGTCGGGAGGTATCATATAATGAATTATGATACTATGTATTTATGTGTTACGACTTAATTTATATGGGTAGGGGTGTGGTTTTATTCCTTATCCTTTTATGTTTAACGAATGAGTGTCTGAGGCATAGCCAACTCGCTAGTCGCCATTATATTGTTATATCATTATCTCTCTATCTCTCTCTAAATATATATATACGTAGTTCTGCCGCGAGAGAAGACTCTTCGTCAGAAGGTAAACATAGAGAAAACGTCCAATGAATTTCGACCGACTTTTCGTATAATTTTGCATATATTAATATGTAATAGTATGGCCCCAACCGTTTGAATTCCGGGTCATCACAATAGTGGCATTACAGCCGTAAATAGTCTTCAAGGTGTCTGTTTTCCACACCGGGTAGTAGGTACACCTTATTAGGTACAATTCAAACTCGTCCGACTACTTTTTAAATTGCATTTTATACACACACGCATCAATATTATAATGTAGTTGTGTACAATCGACTTCGGGGGAGAACGAATTTAACCATAATCGGTATATATTAAGTAGGTACACTCCGCCCGGACCAGGAATATTGACTCTTATGACTCGTATTACCTATTTATTGTATTCGCAAAATTATTATTTTCAAATTCAATTTTCAAAAATTGTCCTATCTGATACCGTATCCAGACACTACGTGTATTTCACTCGATGCATAGGTATATGTTCTACATATAATACAATATACGACACCTAGCTATACGTGACCTCAGCGACCAATCACTTCGGTGGCAGCTATTAATAATATTATATTATAATATTGCAATGTACCTGTGTATTAATTAATTTAAAATTGCATCACACATCACGTCTTATGCGTACACGGAGAACATTATTTTAGGGGTGAATTTATACTTTGGGGAACGTATACTTATCGTCTCACGCACTCACGGTAGAGCAGAGGGGCACAAAATCGTAGTGGGGTGTACCTGTGCGAATATACCTATATATAGGTACCATGCCATTCCAGTTATCCTGATATGGGGCGGTGGGGCAGGTAGAAAACGGTATCGTCGCGTGTATATAATAACATTATAATAATATGAAGAAGTGTACACACGCACACACACACGCATCGAACGCGATGAGGGGGGTGCCTAACCTGACCTGCAGCCGTCACCACCACCCTCCTGTAATACTGCGGTAGACGCGTATCTGCGAGGAAACAGTCTCACGGGCATGGTTTATAGGTATAGTTTCGTGTATTACGATATAATACCTATTCCGATGGTCGCGAAGTTTCCCACAGTGTATACCAATACATATACATACCCACACGCACACACATATAATATTTAGGTATATACGTGTACGATTCACACAGGTGTTGTAGTAACTCGCGTATATTGTTTCATGTACAGTCGCACCCCATGTCGTCTGGTCGCGCGGTCTCGGGCGCGTGGGACTGGGCCGATTTTCGAAGGGGCAGTGGAGTTTTCGCGCGCGGCACACGGTCACATAATATAATAATATAATATAATGAATAATAATAATAATAATAATGTCGTATACACGTCGTGCGTATTAGTCGCTATACATCATAATATACGCGCAGTCTCCCCAGAAAAAATAAATAGAACAATAATTTCCGACTTATGTGAATTCACGCGATGTTTAGGCGATGGAAACTGGGTAGGTAGGTATAGAGGATGACGAGGGAATTCGGTTTTATTTGTTTTACAACAATGATGTCCTTTTTTCGTATACCGTATAAAGAAAATTTATTAAGTATTGTTAGTAGCAAGAAGTAAGTAATTGCATTAAATTTAAAAAGCTTTTTTTACCCACAAACCAAAATTGTTTCATACATAAATCGAAAAAAAACTAAAAAAGTGAACATTTCATATCTCAGTTGAATTAAACGATCCAAAATATTTTTAACCCAACCACCTCTATCTTTTTTCAATAACATTTTTTAGATTCTAAGCGGAGCGATAAATGTATTGATTTTACAATGATGTGTGTTTTTTTTTGTGTCTGTCATCACGGTTTGGGGTAGTAAAATTGCTTTGATTTTCTTCAACAGTATCTTGTTCAATGGGAAAGTGAATCTAGTTGGTGCATTTAGGAGGTCAAAATTTAAAATTCCTAATAGTTTTCAAAAGCGCCGGAAAAAACAACATAAAAATTAAGGAAAAACGGGAACTTTTACGCAAAATCGGTTTTTTGACAAAATTGATTTTGGTTTTTGGCGGAACTCTAAAATAGACGACCGTAGATACATGAAATTTTCAACTTTTGTATCTAAGGATAGAAAACTTACAACAAGGTTTCACGTAAGTATGTTATTTTGTAGCCTTAAAATCTCAAAAATATAAATCGCGGTTTTTTTTATAATTATTTTATGTTCAAATTTGGAGGAATTTACATATTAAATAACCAAGAATAGCGATTTTAGTTATTTCGTTGTAATTTTATAATATTAATTCAACTTACCGGCTACCGTATTAATACTAATAGTAATAAGTAATACAATATAAATATAATATGAAATATCCACACTGACAAACTCCGCTTCGAATTGTTTTTCGTATACAATGATATTATATCATCTTCCCTGTAACTCCAACTAAAATGTTTTGAAAAATATATATGTATTTTGTAATATTAAAAAATACTACATCAAATATAAGTTAATTAATTGATAATAATTGTAAAACCGATAGTTCCCACTAATCTCACAATTTAAAAATGTCAAATGTACATATTATTATGAACAAACTGGTTAAAAAATATAAAATAAGATAAATCTGAGAAAATTACAGCCGTCAAACATTGGATAGCAATGTGGGTGTATGGCAAAAAAAATAGATACAAAGATAAAAGGGTTTAATACCATCCATTATACAGTGACCCACTTGAAACCTACTGTTCAGCAGAGCGATACCAACTTAGCCACATTTTTAATTATTATTTTTAGAAATTACAAGTACCTTCTAATATCTAGTTTTTGTTTTTCCCTTTCATACGGAGCAGTAGAGCACCTACCAATACTAAACCTTAATAAAAAATTGAAAAGCAAATGCTTCTCTAAAACCCCGTTCACTTCGGAATTTCGATACTACTCTTACAACAGTTACGAGTGAGTAAGAAAAAACTGTAACGTCCAAAACGCATAACTCTTTTTCTCTTGGCTCCATTAGTTTTTGGGTAAGTTCTCCAAAAGTCCAAACTCATAGTTTTTTCTCTCTCGGATATCCCGTCCACTGGTTTCTCTCCAAGCGCTGGCCACTAGTCATAGGTTTATGAATATTTGTATATATGCGTGGTTAATCTTTTGGTGGTAGCTGATAATAGTACAGTGATCATGATTATAAGAAATGTATAAGTTAATTATAATTATGAACAGTGACAGTGCGCTGAAAAGTGATAACATGTTTCATAAATCATAATCAATTAAAATTAATTTTAGATGTTACATAACATTTTGAATGGTAGAAAAATGTTGGTAAATGTATCCTAAAATATTACCGTATAAATGTATCGTACAAAGCACACACGTTTCTATTATAAGTATAACATTTTTATACTCGTGTCAACAATTATTTTAAACATTTATAAAATGTTGTAAATATTAAATTTAGACGGTTTGCTTTACGTGATTAAAGGTTAATGGTTATTTTCAATTGTTTCGCATATTTAAATTTCCAGTAGTTTTCCGAGAAAATCGTGTAGAATGTTTGAAGCAAAGTGAGTATCAGATTCAAAGGAAAACTGAGACCAGTACGAACACTTAGGGCCAGTTGTACAGTCTGTGATTAAACTCCGATTACGCTTAATCGAAGTTTAACCGAAGACGGTACAACTGGCCCTTAGTGTTCTTATAGCTGATACAAATCGCGGTAGAAAAAGTCCGAAGTAAAAAAATTCCTAGGAAAAAAAGCCGGTATAATAATATATTATAACAATATTTAAAATTATTTATTCAAATAAAAGTTCAATGATTATAATTACTTAGTATCATCACAATAAAAAGGTATCATTTCCTATATAAAAAAATCGAAATTATTATTCATACAAAACAATATACATAACATATTATTATAATGATTTTTCAGTTTAATAAAGTATTAACTATCATCGTATAAAATATAATAAATTAAAAAAAATAAATTCAATATTTATAATTTTTATCTAAGTGTTGTTCTAATATTATGATATATCAATGTAACTAACTATAGTCATAAAAATAATATTTTAAAAAAAAATTACAGTTAGTTACAACTTTTATTAATACTAGTTGGAACGTTTTATTGTTTATCAAATCGTATTTTTTCATTTATCTAATTATATGTAAGTACCAGACTTTTTCACCACGACTTTTTATTCTTCGGACTTTTTATGCCTCAGACTTTTCAACCACGGAATTTTTCTGCCTCAGACTCTTTGGTAGTCCACCAGCCGATACCTACTTTAAATTCAACTAATTATCTATACGCGTGAAATTAGTTGTTAAAGAATTTTCCTCGAATATGACTTTCTCACAATCATCATCTGCAAGTGGAGCGATTGTAAGGCTTCAAGGGAAAGTGAAAAACAGTTATATAGTAATATTGTG
>NC_042494.1:132058340-132084316 GCF_005508785.2 Acyrthosiphon pisum
AAAAGTTTATGTTTTGGAAGGACCGTGGTAGGTATACATTTTAGTTTCTGGTTGTGCAGGGGATACACGCCCGGCGGCCGGCACTTTTGGGGATTTCTTCTTTTCCGCCCGGCACTTTTGGGATTTCCTCTTTTCCGTTCGGCGAATTTGCCCGGTTAAATATCTGTTATCAGCTGATTAAGCTTAGGTAATCGAAGTTTAACCGTAGACGGTGCAACTGGGCCTAATAGTGTCGGGCGGTAAAGTGGAAATTCCAAAAAGTGCCGGGTGGTAAAGTGGAAATCCCTAAAAGTGCAGCGCGCACATTTCACGCGCGACGCACGTATACCCTGCACAAACAGTCACTGAAATCTATACCACGGTCGTCGGTTCTTTACAAATCATAAACTTTTGGTTACATCTCATAATCATATTATAACCTCCATGCGTGACGCTTATAAAATAAATAAAACCAAATCGTTTCTTTCATGAAATATATTGTTGTCGTATTAATTATAGTCTAATTGTTGCGTAGATTCCTGCATTACTTTTGCTGTTATCGATGAATGCAGAGGCGTGTCAAAAAATAGTATGTGTGGCTCGTGCGGGAAGGTAATTTCTCTAAGGAAATAGCTCACTTCCCGCCCTTGCCACACAATATACTATTTCGATGAGTTGTATTAACGTTTACGTTAATATATATTTACAATAGGAGCATCATAAATAAAAATGTGTATGTATCTGGTATAATGGTAATATTAAAATATTTCAAATTAATACATTTATCTCGATTACCCAGCTGGACTTGTGCTATGCGACGGGAGGGGGATTGAGTCGACACGAAATACTGAGGAAAGTCTCTGACCTCGCAGAACACACACGGCACACACCCATTACATAGAGGATTTCGATCAGGTTTATTCCCCACAAATAACGGTTGAGAAGAAAAATACGATTTTAATCGCGCGAGTCTCCCTGGTCCGCGAGGAATGGTCATTATCGGATATTCCAGCCGTCTTACGTACAATACACCGACATTAAACAATAATATTACGTACCTAAATCCGTAAGCGGTGTATACTTTGTACATGGCTTATCGCCCATATAATTATTAACAATAGTATAATATTATCATATATTATTATGTATTATACTATATATTGTGTACACGGTACAGCCAGTGACGCAGGAACTATTTTTCATGAGAGGGGAAGTGGCAAAACATAAAACACCTAACAACTATAAACCATTATATTATATTTATTTGTGATTTATAACAGAAAACTTTTCTTAATATTTTATTCTTTGAATGTTGATATAGGTAGTATATTATAATATAAGAATTAAATAAATGTATTGATATAATTATGGTATAATATAGATATAAATACATTATATTTATACATTTATATATTGAAACAAAACATAAAACATGTTTTCTTTATACCTGAAGTTATATTCAAAACTAACAATATATTAGTAAAAATTACTCAAAATGTTTATCATGTGTTATGTTATAATAATAAATAATAAATCGATAATAATAATAACAATAATATTACCCACATTCATACATTCAGGAAAATGAGACCAACTTTGAATACTTAAACGTATAAATTAAACGTAATTTACGATTGTATACCCTTTAATTTTAACGTTGTAGGGGGTGGGCAAAAGTATACTTTTGCCCCCTTTGGATTATATCTGAGGGGTAAATTGCCTCCTCTGCCCCCCCACCCCTTCTCCGATACCACTGGGTACACCTGCGTGCACCGTCGTCTCAAAAAGACTCTAAAGGAGCCGGAATCGGCATAACTGGTTTTCAGAGCGCTATTTTATAACAATACACGTAGGTACTACAGTCTTACGTACGAGCGGAAGCATCAGAACAATGCGCGCACACACACGCATTGACACACAGACGTGGAGTAAAATATTATATTATATTATATACAGTAAAATACTGTATAAGTACGCACATATTATATTGTAGGGCACAATAAGCGATTCGCTTTGATCGCGTGACTGGCAGATTAGACGAGACAATAAATTCCTGACGTGTTGTAAAAGTACCACACACATAATATGGTGTATATACCCCATGACCCATGTCCCCATATATATACTCTACACACACACACACACACACACACACACACACATCCGCGAGTGCAGAGTATTCCATCCGACAGTCGTCTATATTATTATGCTATACAGCGCCAAAATAATATTCTCGGTAGTTGGGAAAAAATAGTCCCGGTAAAAATATTCCCTATTTATCAGAAGAAAAATTCCCTGTTTAATAATATAATGAATCGAATCAGTATTCTTAGAATGCATCAGTGTCGAAATAATAACAAACTTTTTTTGGACGTACAAAGTATTGTTCACTGATATTTTAAAATATAATTAATTCACAAATAAAATGAAAAAAATGAAAAAAATACTTTAACGTAGTTTTTTAAAGACTTTTTCAAAGTAGGTAGGTATCTGAATTCTGAAATCAAATAGGCAATTATTTTCAAATTCTTTTTTTTTTATTTTATATATTTAGATTTAGATAGGTACCTACTATTTGAATCATAAAAAAAAAAAATTTAAATCGATATGAGCATACGTCATAAAACACAATCTTATATTTATACAATATAATGTAAATGTTCGCACTATGAGTTATGACATTAAAATATTATAATTTTTAAACAGGGGATTTTTTCTCCGCAATTTATGTAGACGTTTACTGTGGTCTAATAGGCTGAGTAGTTTATTGTGCAATAGTCTATGGGAGTCACGTACATGTTTAAATCCAGGGATAAATAAACCTACGGTTTCTTACATCGACAACCACCGTATATTATACCACCCATATGGGCTAAACCCACACAAATCCTCGGAGATGAGTTACCTAGTACTCATATTAGGGATATAAATCAGCACGTGCTTACGATTTTTTTATTTTTATTTTAATCGTTCTTTGGGCTTCGACAATGATGGATTAATTTAGCTTTTTGTGGTGGGGGGGGGTAACGGTTTGTCGTGGAGTACGTGGTTATGTGGGGGTAAGGATTCGTCGCCAGAAATTCCATTACTACATCAGTGAATGTTAGTGAACATTAGTGATATTAGACTAGGTACGGCCAACTAAAATGTCACACCAGGCTCAATTACGAATTTTAAGGGTGTCATATTATATAGTATATATATTATTGATTATAATATGGAGAAATAATGTTTAAAATTAAAGTGATGCTCTAAATACTGTACGTGCAATTATTATTTAGTTATTGATATTTAATTATGCATCATTATTTCACTACGTTGCTTTCATAATTTAAATTATTTATCAGCATTAGTAAATAGAAGTGTATTTATTATAAAATATTATAGTGGTAAAACATTGTATAATAATATAGTCTTTAATATACATAGTCTTTAGTATATTTAATGTTTTCTTTTTATAAAACCGAGAACTCTGGAATTTATGTGTCACTTAAGATGATAATAATATGTAATTATTAAGAAACAATATCAAAACGCGTGCGTGAAATAACGTCATTTTAGTGATATATAGTATATAGTACTTACGGACAGAGGGGGTTGTCATATATTCCCGAAACACCACCCTGTCAGAGGCGGACTGGGAGTATATAGTCCCGGGTGGTGATAAAATATACCAGCCCAAATTACTATTGTGTTATTTGTAGGTGATCCTATAGATGCCACATGGTCAGTAATGCTGTATAATATACTAATTAGAAAAATACTTACGTTGTACTCTGACGGGTACCACCGATCATGGCCGTTTACGACCACCCCGGTAACTATAGTGATTTGAACACTTCCCAAATTATTCATTTTTTATCCGTCAAAGCTTTGGATGTTAATACGGTCGTATATGACAACGGACGTCTCCCAAGTGTATACGATTTTCAAAATCGTACCTTTTTAATTGCCTCATAAGTGCGTCCGCCGTGTTATCGCTTATATTTTTGGTAGAGCTCAATTGCGTCTGTATATAATAAATTACTCCAGGTGAACAGAAAAAATTACACCCATGACGACAATATCAGACAGTTCGAAACACTGAGAATTGATTTCGTGAAAATGTCATTTCAGAATCAAACAAAATCAAATTTGTGATGTAATTCTCAATAACAAAAATAATATTAAAACATTATAAATAAAATTCACAGAAACAAAACTTTTGTAGGTGTAGTCCGGTTCACCTCCTCTTTTTTAATGAACTCAATCCAAACACTATCCAGATATCATTAATTCAGGACGCACTCACAAGATTCCAACGATATCATCATGTGAGATAGGCCACATCTCGCCATCATTGATAGAAATGTAAAATTAAAGGTTGGTTAGGTTGTACAACATGAGGGGTACTACGTAATATTATACAAGTTTATAGTAGGTATGTATTTTTTTTTTCGTTGTCTTATAAACCGAAAAAAATTATTTCGGCCATATACACCAACGTCCGTGCACTTTGTCAATGGGGTAGGAGAGATAAACAGTGAGTTTCTCTCCGGACACCGTGACTTGCCCGAAGAAAAATGCCGCCCGTGGCCGAGGTTTTGAACCGGCGTCGGTACGCGTTGCAACCGATGCCTTGTCCGCTAATCAAAGTTTTATATATTTTATTTGATTACAGTAATGTTATTTATTATTATTTTTTTCTCTCAACGCATAGCCAATTTTTCAACTGTAAATCGATATGTTATTAATTTCAATGAATATTATCCAATTGCTGATATTTGGATCCATATTTTGTAAACTGTAGTACACTCCGTACAAGATAAAATAAATGAATACCATTTCATATCGTTGCAGTTCGATAGTCCTATCGCCAAGACGCGTCTGCCACCGTGTACGAGCCACCCGGTGTACCTGTATATAGGCATAGTGTATACTCGCACATATTGTAGGCAACCTTTCGCTGTCGTATTATCGTAACGTTTCATTGCGCTCGACAAAACACTACGTACACACACGCAGACGTTCAGTCTGGCCATCAAGTACAAAACGGTCGGAAAAACGCACACTGTTCGACTTTTACAGATTGTCCATGATATAGGTACCTATATATATATATATATATATTCATCGTCATCTGCCACGCAGCACCCGTTGGATACCTCTACTACAGCTCACAAACGTCAACGTTTATAACAGATGTAATAAAACTTTTTCATCCCGTGGCTCATTCGTCTCTTCACAACATTTCGGTGGCTCTCGGATTATTAAAAAAAACACAGAAACTTATAACGTTTACTTATTTAGAACAGCCGATATATACAGGGCAATTCGCCGAACATACTAAACTACATTTATTCCTTAAATTTTAACTTTGTATAATAGGTTCACGATAATGTGGGGGGGTGGGGTTGGAAGACACGCGGGATATTGTAATTTGTAAATGTTAGTAGGTACCTAATTAATATTAATATATCAACATATTTTATAATTTGTAAAAAAAAAGTCCAAGTATATTCAACACCCAATAGATCAAATATTAGAATATAATATATTTTATATTTTTGTAACACCATTTTTAAAGACTATCTATTATGCTTCGTATAAATATTGAATATTATGTAAACATTTTCATAGCAACTGTCCACTAATTAGTTTATCATAAAAAAGGGAGATACTCGTTTGTAAAACATGAGTTTCTATCGCCACACGACCACTTATTCTTAAGTATAGAACAAAATATTTGAGGAATTTGCAATAACGGTCTGTATAATAGTGTATTTAAAAATTCCAAAAATAAAGATTTGAATAAATTATTACTAAAGGAACGGTGGGGTGAACATGCTTGGTGAATCACCCTGTATATTATTACAAATGCGTCAGTTATATCAGAAAATAAATTTAACAATAGTAAATTATGCACAGAAATCTGAAATTAAATGTTGTACGTTCAGATTAAAATAATATTAATCGCAATCGTCGTTGTTATATTTTTCCTCTTCCATGCCACTGCCCTACTGAAAAATAATATACTCGCGACACCCCTCGGAGCCGCCGCGCAAAGTTCGAATGCACCTCTGGTTTACACGATCGCGTGGTTGTTGTATAATATAATATTTATTTCGCGCGATCGATCGTTTATCGCAACAAATATAATAATTATAATAATTGGCATCAAACCGCACGCGTATTTTTCGGTTCCTATTTGCCGCAAGTGTTTGAATATTAAACTATGAAATAATAGAAGGGTTAATAAATCGTACGACTGTGGTATTATGTCAACGAGAATTAATATCAAATAGTCTGTATTTTACGGCATGTCTTACGGTTCATTATTCGTTACGTTCGATTTGAAAGGAGCTTACCGACATATTATATAATACGGAATTATTTACCACTATATATACTATATCATGGCGATAATGTATCGGCTGTGTTGTTTATTTAGACTCAATATAATAAGGCATCTCTATTCATTCGACGAGTGATACAATTTTAAGACATCTTCCGCGTCTTTCCACCTATTGTTGTACCTATGCAGTATATTGGACGATGCGGTAGAAAAGATTTGAAAGAATGCAATGGAAATGTTTGTGCTCGCCATTAGAACGTTTTGCACAACAAGGTATTAAGGCGCATACGCATCAATGCGTTTTCTTCAAATAAATATTAATTTCGTTAGGGTTATGTCAATATACCGGAGGCTCGAACCGGATTATAGTTATATAGTTATATAGTTCACCCCATAAGAATGAGCTTGAACTTTAATACTAGGATTTCGCCATTTTTATTTAAAAGGTAGGTTCATTTCAAAAGTATTTTACTTACTGTATATTGTCGGACACGTTTAAAAATTACTAAATTAACCCTCATTCTCAGAATGTGCTCACGTGTCTGTAGGTTTACCTACTGAAAATATTTTTATGTCAATGATTGAGTTTTCAGCAAGTAAGCGGGTCATTTAAGTGAGCAATAAAGCAATAATGATTTAACGATTATTATAATATTATTATTTGTCAAACGTGCCAACACATTGAATCTTGTACAAGTAGACAGGTAAACCGTTCACAAATATATGTGGTGGCAATATATTATGTTTTACTCATGTATTTTGATTATAATATTTTTATACTAAATGGCTCTAATTGTATTTCGAATAGGAATACCGGAGTTACTCAAACCAAAAAAACGTAACAAAATATATCAATGACGTTTTTATACGGTTCCTTTTTTTATGTCGAATTAATATTAACCATATAAGATCAAATCATTATTTGTCTGCATATTCAAAACAAATTAGTAATTATGACACAATAATAAAAAAACCATTGTTATAATTATTTATAGGTTCTTTATTCTGTATTTTTTGAAATTCCATTTAATCATTATAGACATATATTATATAGTATTGTATATTAATTGCATCTAACGTGTAACGCATTTTAATGTATTTTAATTTTTAACATAATAATAACTAATAATATTCATTTATGAAAACCGGGAAAAGTAGAACTACGGCAGTTGTGTAACTAAATAGCCTATCCAGAACGCCGTGTAATCATAATTATTTTAATATGTTTGACTAAACGGCCAGATAAAACTAAAGGAATTTGGTTGGACGGATTTACATTTTTAAAACTGATTGATTTTAATTGATTAACAAGTTTACTTGATTATTATAGAAGCGATTTTGAATATTTATTTTTTTCAACCGTGATATCTATGAATAAAAATATGATATTTTTTAATCATAATATTCATCCTGACACTAAAAATATTCGGAATATTAAAAATCACCTCTATACAAAACTAGTTAACTTGTTAATCAATCATAATCTGTTTTTAAAATTAAAATTCATCAAACTAAATTCCTTTAGTTTTGTCAGCTTTTTGATCTAAAGCCATTTTTTTTCATCGACTGCAGCCCTGTTAACATAATAATATGATCATAAATTATCGGGAAAAATGTGACAACACAGTCGTATTATTTAAATTTTAAATACGTCAAAGTAGTAATTGTATTACATTTATATTATCTAGCTTATTACTTTTTAAATGTATGTATAGAACATTATGTAAATCAACAAATTGGAATTAATAGGAACATAAAAGATTTACAGTAGGTAAAGACTTGGTTCAGATCTTCAGCCAGCGTATCTCAGGATGTAAATACTGCAATATTAAGGCTGTTTTTAATGTCCAGGACAGAGAATAACAAATACATTTTTAATACTCCAGTTATTTATTATTAGTTCATTTCCCGTGTCACGCGAGGAATGAATTCGCGGAAAATCGATTCAACGAGACGTTTTGAGTGCTTGCAGTATACACAATAAACCCCCACCTTCCACAGTGACAATAATATTATAACAATCGGTGATCTTTGTAGAAAATAGTAATATATAAACATACGGCATGCAAATCGTTTGTAACGACGTCCAAGGGACCAGTAAAAACCGAATGTCATTATATAAACGATATCCAATGCCACTAGACAGCGTCGCGTGTCGCATGACGTGTGTCTCGCCTAGACCTTCGAATCGAGAAGTTTGCTAAAACAATAATGGTAATAAAATAATACACAATTTTATAATGCTGACTACGCTGCGGTATAATAATATACAGTCCGACGCGTAGTCGGCCGCGATAACACGCGATAAAACGAAATCACATCAACCCCCCGCATCCCTCTGTATCGAACTAATATATTATGGTATAATGTACCCGGTGGCGAAAACGGGTTTTCGTTTACCGTGGAGATATTGCGCATAAAACACCATCGGCCGCGTACCAGAGTAGGTCGTTCTCGGCAATATTAATATATTAGTATCGGTTCGGCCGTGGGAATTTCAGCCGTGAACTCGTCGCGGTCGCGTGTACACCGCATGTGTTCCCATCTCCGTCGCCGACCCTCACACCGACGACTGCAGCCGCGGTCGGTCCAACAGTCGTTCTTACGCAGTGGGGAGGGTCGAAGTGGGCATTCACCGCCTTCCCCCTCCCCAAGGTCTGAGACGCGATCGTTGTAGCTCTTCGCTAAAATCGTTTTCTCTCTTGTTGTATATTACCCGATTTAAAGTTATCGGTTTGATATACCAAAGGTATACTATATACCATAGTTTGTTGCAAAAGAACAAACTCTAGATTTTATACCGCCGCAGTGTTGTATCTTCGTTAATGATTTTGAAACGATAAATCGTTGACTGCATGATTTGGTATTTTAGAAAACAAAACACGAACATTTTTAACATTATGTGTTGTATAATATTTCGTCATTATTCGCGGGCGTTCTTTATAATAATATTATAGCATATAATGTAGCATATTATGTTATACGAATTAAATATACAAAACAAAATAAATGTAACACCAAGAAAAGGAAGTGGTGGGGTGGGAGGTTAGAGAGATAGTTCACAATATAATAAGACAACCTATGGGAAGTTTATAGAAACGTGATATAGAATCGCAGGACCCATAAATCGTATATGTAAACATTTTGCGTGATCTCCTCTTTTGTGCAGCCTCTGCCCCTTGCTTCATATAAAAAAAAAAAATACTATCCCCGAGTCCACTATGACTATTGTAATAGTGATGTACGCTCAATACGCATTAAGACGATAATAATAACAATAATACAAATACAATACAAAATAATAATGATCGTAATGACCGAATACGCGCAGTGGCGTAGACAGGAATTTTCATTGGGGGGGGGGGATATATTATATTCATTATTAAATTATTTCTAAGATAAATCGAAGGGTAGTGCCCTCCCCCCGAACTAATATTGTATACAAAAAAAAAGGTCACGGGTGATCCATCCGGTAACATCCCCCTTACCTCTCCCTGTTGATATATGCCCATGAATACGCATATTATCGTTGGGCATCTGTACAATATACGCCGTGACCACAGCAACAACGACGTGGCTGTTGCTCGTCAACGATAAGTAAAAAGTAAAAACACATCGGGTCTCTGCATATAGACTTACGCACGCCACTTAAAACGTCACCGTGCGATTGTGACAGGGTAGGAGGGTTCCACCGGGACTATACTCCTGAGGTTCTGCAAGGTACATGAAATCGTGACGTGCGTCGAAAACAAAACACTTTTTATCGTGTGTTTAACAATAATATATATTATAGTAACACGCCAACGGCACAGGAAAGTGAAAAAAAAATAAGAAAAACGTTCACTTACCCAAAGTACGAGTTTCCGCCTGTGTTGTAATATACACCGCGCGCACGAAACGTCTACGTGTTCTATATTATGTACAGGTCGTGTGGTGGTGGAGTTTACCCGCGATGTTGACTCAAGTGTAGGAAGCGTAGCGAGATCGAAAATGTCTTAGAAAAAAAACGTATACAGTCCAAGTTGTTATCAATATCTCTTTCCGGAACATACAGAGTGATTCGACAAGCATGCTCACAGCTTTCTTCTCCAACAATGCATTTGTTCAAAATCGGGTTCTTGGAATTTTTAAACATCCCGTGGAAATACAAACTTTTGATTTTTAAATGAGAACCCCATTTTCCACTGTAAATTATTTAATGAATAATTTTTCTGAACATTTTGGCGTATCGAAATCAAGTTCGAGAACTAGTACTAAGCATCAGGTCCACGATAATAGAATGGAAGATATAGAGGCTATAATGATTTGAAAATGTTAGTAATTAATATTAATCTATAAAAATGTATAATGTTTAAAAATAGTCAAAGTATAATAAATACTAGATCCAATAGGTAGGTATATCTACTTAGCTACTATATCTGATATCTACTTTATATTTATGTGAAATTTTAAGGACTATTATCCTTAGCATAAACATTTAAATAGGCAACTGAGAAATTACTAGTTCGAATTTTGAATTAGGTATTTTCATTAACATTTTCAAAAAAATTATCCACTATATAATTTATAGTAAAAAGGGGAGTTCTCGTTTGAAAAGCAGAAGTTTGTACAGTAAAAAGATAAACCCGGATTAAGTAGTACGAAAAATCTCAAGGATTTAAAAAATGGTCTCCATGTATATTTAAAAACTCAAAATATCAGAATTTGAATAGTCATAGACCATATAGTTGTAACTTGTAAACATATAAATAAACTTTTTGATTTTTTCAACATTGCCTTTAATATTGTCCATTAATGCCTAGTGGCATTGACGATATCGTCTAGTAGTTTTAGGCATTAATAATATTGTCTAGGCGCTTACCTTTAAGGTATTACCTAAGTTACATCATTAACGGTAGGTAACATATTATTATTATACTCAGCTATTTATTTTATTCAAAAATTAGGGAAATAATAATAGAATAAAAACAAAACATTGACGAGGGTTAATGTATTTTTTTAATGGGTCCAAGTCAATGTGCCAGTACGGATTTAACCCACTCGGCCACACCTCACAATATCTACCCCTCCCATCACGTATACGCGAGCACGTAAAAAACGGACAATGTCGAGGCAACGGATAGCACGGCCCACTCTGTATACAGTAATACTCGCGGAATCCGTAGGTATCCTTTTTGAGACGTATACATCACATATTATAACACTATACTACATTCTTCTCGTTACGTGTGCGATATACCTCCTATGTGTATATATATATGTATACATGTGTGTGTGTGTGTGTGTGTGTGTGTGTAGTATGTAGGCTGTCACATCGGTTTCGAACGAGTGAATCGGCCTGTATATAATATTGTATGCGTTGAGCGCAAGAAGAAGCTGCAGGCATCGTTCACGTATAGTTCTGTCGGAAAAAAACAAACGGTCGGTTGTCTCTTTTCTGTTATACCTACACGTAACTATATCAGGGAAGGCCAAACGGTCGATCTTGAACGATTTAAAGTCGACCCACCTCTGTTGGAATGTATCAATAATAATATGTACCTACTAGTAGATACCTACAGTTACATGCCTACATATTATTGTTAGCTGATTTGAGTTGGATCAAATTGTTCGAGTGAAATTTAAAGTGTATTTTAACACACCAAAGCTGTTATAAATGCTGTATACCGATGAGCTACTATTTTTAATGACCATTTAGAGCAGCGTCTTCGTTCAGCAGCAGTCTGCGATTATTCCTCAGATTATAACCAACTGGCCAACGATATATTGTAATGACGTTCTTCTGCGCCAACAGTATGATGCCAATTCTATTTTGAAAATTATTTAGAAATTTAACGTGTAACATTCATTTGTATATAACTTTACATTTTAATGCTATTTTATTTATACAAGCATTATAAGCATATTTAAGCATGTTTAATATTAATATTAGTTTTTTTTTATTAGCTTTGAGTACATATAGGTAACACAACAATCATAGCTAAAAAATTAGAGTAGTACAGACAAAATGATATACGACGGATTTGGTACTACTTAAAAGATTTTGAAATTTTTTTATAGAAGTAATATCAGGGATAGAAAAAATAGAAATGTCGGATAAAATGTACATGGGAAATAATTCTTATATAATCTAATCGTCAAAAGTGATTGTCGTAATATTAGAAATAGGTAAGTAATTATATGGGATTCAACGATTATTATTAGTAGTTATGAAGACTTAAAAATAAAAATAATAATTTTTTTACGTGAGTCGCGATCCTCAAAGGACAAATACATTTTCAGTAGAACTTAATAAAAATAAGTTTGGCCATCCCTGGGGTATATATAGTTAACAATATATTACACCATAATAATACGTTTCGAGTACTGGTGGAAAAACTCTTCGAATCTTAAAAATATATTCTTCTCGAGCTCGTACGTGGAGGTTCACCGTAGTGCCGCCGGCGCCATGTCAGTAGTCAGTGTCTGAAAGATTGATCCCGGTGGTCCTAGGGGTATCTTGGCTGGAGCAGCATACAGAAACAAAATAATATATAAATACAGATAATAGAGTGTATATGGTATAGGTAATAACAAATAGAAAACCGAAATAAACTTTAATTACACGGTATGTATACTTACTTTAAAAGTGACTTTCTAACTTAATTTTAACTTTCTATAACTATAGTTAGTGCCCAGCTTTGAGAGCATTATATAGCTACTGGCAGTAGGCATACATACAATTTGTTCATTTTATTCTAACGTAAATTATTATGTAATATATTTGTGTTTACTGCCAATGTACGGTACTTATATATTATATTCCTGCAGACGATGAAAACGACCGGCTCTCTATAATGAATTATCGGACGAACACCATCTGGGTTAACATTTCTGTGGCACCACCGTCGTCCTGAATAAATAGAATCTACATAATATGTGGACACATAAACAATGGTTTGCGATACACCTGCAGTGTTTCGCACTGGTACAAATACATCGCACAGAATAATATATATGGGCACTCTCGCTGATATAGGTACGAACCGTACTCGTTGTTTAAAAACGATTTAACGACCGCACTATAATGATACAATAATTGCACGACACGAGTATATGTATTGTACATATATATGTCGAATAGCCGTAACACCGTTGCGCACGGATTTCCCATTTTCAGCAGAAATTAATGGGAGATTGCCGAATCCACTCGCTTTGCCTTTTTATTCACTATGTCGTAGCAGCAGCAGTTATTCCGCTCGTCTGTCGACTGATCAAAGGCATTGTCGACTCTTTTATACCCAAACAACGATCCTGCACCCGTTTCCGATTTAAACATTATATCGACGTTACATCATTCAAAATCAGCGTCCACTCTTGTAGTCATGTGAGACAACAGTTGAACAGGGGTTATTTACAGTTGAAATCAGTTTTAAAATTTCTTAATCGGCTGTAATCGGAAATGTAAAACATAATAGTTGTGAATTAATTTATTAAAGTGATATTGTTTCGATGCAATCGATCAAACAAAAAAAAAAACGTTAAACGAGTCCAACATTAAGCAGCAGTCTTTTTTTAACAACTTAACGTTATCTATTCGATAACATTTGAGATTGTAACTTTTACACAGAACATAATAATTAATAATATACTCTACGGTGATATAAAATATTGGGGCCCGATCAAAAAGCTACTAACGATTAATAGAACTCTAGATGCTTGACCTTGAAGTTGGTATGACTTTTATTTTTTAACAAGAAATGGTATAATTAGTAATATTTGAGATGAATTCATGATTTTTTTGTTATAACTTATTCAAAATGAATAATTACATTTCTCATTTAAATTAGATGACAGCTCTTAGTTGTTTTTTGCAGAGGTTTGAGGTCACACATTTAGTACAGAAAGATAGGGAGTGTCGTACCCCTGCTTGCTCTATATTATGTCCTATAGGTATAGTGATACCTAATGAAATGTTGGTCATATTCATATTAGAGGATTTGTTAAAAGCACTTAATTAACACTATCAACGTCTAAAAGTAGTTAGGTAATAATGACGTAATCACTTAAAACACCTAGTTACAATCTACGGACCCCCTGGGGTCCATGAACTCCCGGTTAAGAACCTAGGTCCTAGTACCATATGAGTACGATACACCCAAATCCTAATGCTATTTGAAAAAAGTGGGGACATGGCTAAATTCATGGGCACTGCCATTTTGATATTTATCAGAATCAGCTGACGGTCCATATCATATGTTTCAATAATTGATACCATTATAATATTTTCAAAAATATATATTTTTTTTTTTTTCATTTTTGTGTTTTTATGTAATGTTTTAAGTAGTCGAAATCATTGTTATATGTAATAGTCTTTAATAAATAAATACATAATTATACATTAATAGGAATTATTAATTAGCTTAATTAACTATTCATAAATTTCAAAATTGTTTATTGTATAAAAATAAAAACATTCGTAACAATACTCCCAAACCTCCAGGTACTCGAATATAACATCAACGCCAAACCTTCAGAGATCGACATCAAGCAGAGACAGTGTCACTTCTATATTGTTCTGTGCTAACACAGAAGACCAAATATTGAGTGATAATAATTATTAATATAATATCTTTCTCTTGGTTATTAAACTTTGAGGAATACCACCGCAAGACTCGATTTTTAAGCGATCCCGTCGAGTTTTTGTGATGTTACCGGTATATGTACGAGTGATAGGAAATACGTTTAAAGAATATAATACACATAGATAAAGAATTCAAACATACCTAAATTAAATCATCGGGATATTAGAGCAATTGCACGGTCATCTTATTTGAAATTGGTTATCGGACGCATATTATTGTTATTATAGTTGGTAATAATAATTTATTATTTGTATTAATAGAGATAATAATATTGTTTTCGCATACACGCAAGTAGGTATTTAAACGAATTTCGTGTATAATATAAATAATTTAATAATATTTTTGCGAGTGAGCGAAAAAAAAAATAATAACAGCCTATACTCTAAACGCGGACGGTTTTATGTTCCTCTGTTTATACAGTGGTGTCAAAATAGAGGGGGGGGGGGTTGGGAATGATTTAATAACATTTATATAATATATTTACATTATATTTCATATAATAACAAAAGTAAAAACTAAAAAGAAAAAACAATAATAAACATTCAAATTTCGAGCGTGGTCGGCCGAATACGTAATAATGCAGCGAGACTCGCGAATACATTTGTATTTTTAAACCGTTCACTTTTCCGTACATTTCAAAACGTATACCTACCTATGTAGTATGTGCGTATAACGCCGCAACGGAATATTCCTCCGGGATTTCGTATCGTTACGATTAATAATATACATAATATACAAAACCGTATTTGTTCAAACGACATTATATTATTTTAATTCGTAAAAACGTAATGGGCGACATATTATATTCCCTAGCGAGTATGAAATGTAAAAAAAAAAATAACATATTTAAGCTTTAGAATAATATCGCTACATGTGTATTATCATCATGGTAAATAAATTATTATTTTGAACTCTATTCGCACTGGAGAAAAACACGGAAGATCGTTTTCCACCGTTTCGATCGTTCGTGTATAAATTATAAGGTACAGGAACGGAGAATAGGATTATCGTGAATATTGCACGGGTTATTTTTTTTTTTATTAAACTAAGACATTCACATTTTATCGAATAATTGTATAGTATTTATATTATTAATAAGCTTTTAAAGTTTTTTTTTCAAAATAGTAGAGCGAGTGCGGGGTATTATAATACCGCACGAATTTCGGTTTCAATACTACTCAGTTCATCCGTACTTTAAATGCCTATAGAAAGCTATAAATAATACAATAAAGCCGTTCAATATATTCAATATTTATGAATCGTAAAATGTTCAGAAAGATATTCTGCTTCAGACCATGGAAAAAAAAATTATGTAAAAAAACCCGTATAAAACCCGAAGAACCTGCACAATAATATGAAGAGAAAAAAATTATAGTAAAACAATTTCGAAAGCACGCTTAAAAATCTCGAGTGCGTAAAACCGTTTTATTGCAACCTGCAGCGCAATAATTGACAGGGCGGTGGAAAACGAACTGTAAAAAAATATCTCCTCGGAATGTCGTTCGCGGAACGATATGAGTACATAATAATATTATTATTGTAATATATTGAAAGATAGATCCGTGAAACAGTAAGTTGTTGTTGTTGTCGTACTGCGTCCGTTATTGATGATATGGTCCGCGGTCGTGCGCCAGATCAGAATTATTGCGGAAAATGCGGTTATAGTCTAATCGATATCGACAATCGCTCCGTCGATACGTTTTTCGTATCACTCCGGTGTTTTCTTTTTCGACATTTTCCAACCGCCCGAGATTGTCGGGGACGTTATTGATTGACACCGGCGGCCCCGCGATTTGACGGCGTTGATCGGTACGCACAGCAACAGCGGACCGTTGCGGTATACATCAAGTCCATCAGCGCGAAATAATACGACCCAAAGCGAGTACACAACTTGTGTGCGTTTGAAATCCGCGGCGGTCTACCCCTCATTACCGGTGGTCGATTGGATTCTGCAGTTGGATAACGCAGTTTTAATAATAATAATATAACTGTAAAAAACAAAACAAAACTCAACTCGCTCGGTGCCTCGGGCAGTGGCTGCGCGAACTTTTTGAGTCTTTGAAGCACATAATCGTATATTATATTTTTTAATATTTTTACCAAATATTATATAATTTATGCTACCGAGTTAAGAGTTGTTGGTTTTCTACGAGTCTGCGACTCACTTTGGTGTAATACAGGTATATAACATATATAATTTAATTATAATATTTGTGTTGAGGACTTGAGGTCTCTTACGATATAATACGCTCACTCGTCAGCTATATAGTTAGGCATAATATAGACAAAACGAATTAGGTAGATTGTATTATTATTTGTATTTTATATATATTTTTTTTCGTAATACGTTTTGATACGTAGGACGACATATTTACCATTTTACATTTTTAATATATATGTATATTTGAGTGGGGTCACGCGTGGACGTAAGCACTAGTCCTGCACATTACGCTCAACCCGAGCCCATTGTACGTGACGGCAGATTTTGAGGGGTCACAGATTTCGACAAGTTTATTGATTTATACCACACTATTATTATTATCATTATATAAAATTATTAGAATTACCTATAACAAAAGGTGTATAATTTTTTTCAGTCTTCTCACATGTTGTCAAAGTTTGAATTTTGTTCGTATAACGTAGCAATAGATATTATTATGATACCTATCATATTATAATAAATTGTAATATTATGTTTTTCATTCGCAAAATGCAAACAATGTTTTGCGACAATTGGTGGAAATTACGACCGCGCGTCACGACGATGACGTTCGTTTTATCATTCAATATTATAATATTTAAATATTTTATTCCTCGAACGGGGTTTTCTAATTTACTCTCGACGTAGGCGATCTGTAGTCGCTTTTATTCGCTATATAGTATATACCTACCTCTATCAATTAAACTCATCAGTATGGTTCGAGTGACGTCTTGACTGCAACAATAACCTCTGCTACGTTATTCGATCGATTTTCATATATCGTAATAATACACGAGTATATTAGGTAAGTACGTGTGTATATATATAGTAGTAATTGTGCCCGGCGGAATACGATTCGATGAATTTTTCCCTTTTCTGCACCCTCGTTCCGATTTGCGAGGTCTAACGGCATTTTTTTTAAACATTTTTTTTACGTAATATGATTTCTGTAATAGATATTCGATTTTTTTCTCCCCCCCCCCCACCCAATCCTGAGATTGTGTCGGCTTCGGGCCGGCTGCAAAACCTGCCATTCCCGAACTGCACGGGATTGTTGTCATGACCCTACTATAAGGATTCACCCTCGACCCGTGCAGAGAACAATACTATGAAAATGTTGGAACGGCGCAGGTAATAACGATTTTGCGTTTTAATCTCGATTTGTTTGTTTGTTTTTGTGTGTTTGAGTGAAGGCTGAAACAAATTATAGTGCCATAAATAGAATATTTACGTAAATTAACATATTAAACTATTATAATTTTATTCCAGTCATCCGTGGATGCGCACCCTTAATAAGTATAAGTAATAACCTTTTGTAAGCGTACTTGATGAATATAATTATATATATATATTTTAAATAATTATAATAATCGTTAGTATCTATTCAAATTCAAAATGAGTGACTCAACTGGGCTCTGTGAAAATAATATTTGTTTCATTAAAATAGAATCTTTACGAAAAAATCAGTAACCTTTTGTGACTTGCTGATTTTTTTTTTACTATTTACTAGTTTGTAGTAAATTAAATAATTTATACAACCCTAATCATTCTTTAATTTAAACATATGAATCAACAAATTAAATAAGCATGATGTTTTCACGGGTCGTGGTTTCCTCATTATACATAAAATTCATAATAATATGTAATTAGTTGATATGAACAAGAAATGGCATCCACCCGGTCTCTAAGAAAAAATCATGGGGTGGATCACGTCACTACGTATTTTAGTAATTTATTTAATTTTACTTTCAAAATTAAATCGCTTTCTTCCATAATCATTTAGATATTATTAGATTTAAATTTAAACTATTATTTTATTTTTTAGAATATAGATTTTGTTTTAATGGTATAGTTATGTAGTTCTACAATTTTAAATAACTAAAAATTAAAAAATATTTTTTATCCTATAGTGTTTAGTTTGTTAACTTTCAAAATATTGTATTGAATCTTAATTTTTGTATTAAGTATATTAATAATTTTGCTAACCGACAAACTCATACATAAAATAAAAATAATATAGTTCAATATTTGAATTTTTGTTTTAAAGAAAATAAATAACAGTTTGTAACGAAAAACGTTCTTACCTTGACAGTATAGTTGTCATATTGCTTTTAAGCATGTTATGTTATACAAAAAAAAATGTAGCCATTATTACCACCGTTATAAATCAATATGGTTGTATTATTTTTCATAATGAAACCGAGGCCCAATTCCTGGGCAATGACCAAAGTTAGAAATATAGATTTTATATTTTTAAATCTAAATTAAGTTATGCATATATATATATTAACTTAAATTGTAAAACTTACTGGACTTCATTTTTAGTACTTAATTACTAACAAAAGGGATAAACTTAAACTTTTTCAAATAATTTGTCATTTTTAATTAAATATAAAAAATAGGCACTTTTAACCCATTAACCGTAATTAGTTAAAAAATAACGAAGTACACGCCTGCAGGTGTTCATTTAGAACAAAATATGCTACAACAATTTAATATTCAACGTAATTATACTATAAATGCATGTTTAATGTATATTTAAAGGCAAGGGTTAAAAGTTTTTAACCCTTTTAGAAAGTTTAAAATATTAACCGAAAATTATTTTAAAATTTATTTACTATTTTAAAAATGGTCAACGAATATTAGTAATAATAGGGTAAAATTTAAATTAATACTGTTCACGAATTTGTTAACTTTCACAATTATTTGTTTTGTACCAGCACGTGTTCTATGATTTATTGACTATTATAATTAATTTTAGTTACTTTTAAACTACGAAGAAAGTAAATATAATAAGTGTTCTCAAAAGTAAGTATTATTATTCTAGAGCACTGAAAATCTTAAGTTCTATTTTGGAATTTCAATAAACTAATTTTTGCTTTGTTTTTTAGTTTATCTTCTATACTCTATAGTATAATTATTACAGCAAACACGGAACGAAGACAAATAACTTTATACAATTTTAAATCAAACACATAGTTTACGTGAAGTAAATGCTAACATTCATCCGAAATAACTGGAATATATTTTTTTGAAATAGAAACTGTTGTTTGATAATGTGTTACGTTATATTGTATCTATACACTAGTGTGCTATATTTATAAAACAATTCCCCTGACAACGAGTATCTACCGTGGAGAGGTAATTTAGTATAAATGTAAGAAGGCATGTAAAAACTTTGGTCAGAAGTACAACGCATCGGAAGACGGATCAGTTGGATCATGACGTGTGCTTATAGTGTCAACAGTTGAAGAAAAACACGAATAACCTATTATAACTCTATTCATATAGGACTCAAAATAAAAATGTAAAGTTTTTATACACACCCTAAACATATGGGTATACAGATGCAATTTGATGTTAATAAAAATATCGAAAAACTGTCCTGAAAAACGCACTTATAAAATGCATTTACATTTATTTAATTAACACAAGTTTCGAAACCAAAAAATATTATTTATTAAATTTAATAACGTTTTGAAGGACTGCACAATTTCAAGTCTTCGCTACGTTGGTTTTTAAACTAAAAAATAAATATTCTCATTTAATTTTCCGTCGCCACTCGTAATGCATATTTTTACGTCGTACGGATTTATTCGAAAAATTACGATTAATAATATTCAATAAGTTAAAATGTAAATACATTGTCATTTTCCTAAAGTTACTTTTTAAGTAAAAATCTTAAAATTAAATTTAAAAAAAAGGGATTTTAGTATTAAATGATATAAAAAATTAAAAAATGAAAATTGTCAAAAAATGCAAAATTAAAACTTCTTATTCTGATTGAATCGAAATCTCGGCCCTATGGTAATTAATAAAAATATTAATTAATTAATCGTTTTTAAAATTATCTTTTATCACAAATGGCTAAATGACGTGTTCTTGCTGCCACCTCTAGGATTAGTAAATAATCTATTAGTACATTACAAGTGCAATAATAGTACTATTAGTAATTAACTGATATAATAACATAGGTAGCACACGAAAATACCGAATCGGGATTAGAAAGATTCGAATGATACAGCGAAAGTAAAAGTTAATTGAATATTTATTGTGAATAAACATATAAATCACCCAGGCGTTTTAATTTTCTTAAACAATAGGTAACAGAAAAAAAGTCAAAGTGTGATAAATGTGTATCGTTTTGTATGCTCTACCACGACGAACGATTATAATATATTGTTATATCGTGTTCCGTTTGCCGGAACAGGCGTTTTTTCTTACGATAAAGGGCGTGTGGCGTGATAACAAAATATCAGTCGTCTATATAATATTATAATATTATACAGGCGCTAACTCAACTGCATTGAATTTGAGAAACGTTCGAGAAAGATAATCAATATGAAAGTCATCAGTATAAACTATATAAACTCCAAATTTGCATAAGCTTTTATAATTTGATTCATTACACCCGTCATATAGATTGTATTTTTTTTCCGAACGTAGTGAGTGTGAAGAACGAGATGCAGTCGCTTTATTCGAGGCACCGGCCGGAAGCACCGATTTTCCACCCGCATAAACTGATTAAACCAAGAGCAATATTTTCTAAAAAGTCGAATAATATATAGCGCTTATTCCTTATTCGTTATAATAACAATAATACATTGGAAACAGAAAAATTGAACAATTTGATGCGTAAGTCGTCACCGCAGTTTTAAAAACAACTTTTTACGATTATCATAATTTTATATTAAATTATTAGAGGAAAAAATCACCCTTACTAAAATTCGTTCGCAAACTGATATTTTACTAAACATTGAGTGCGAAGGGCGAGTAAAAAACCATAATGAAATATTATAGTCTGAGACGAAGAATAATAATATTGTTTGAAGGGGTGAATTATGGGACTCGTGTGGATTAATATTTGCGCCACTATTAAATTACTACATAGTATACATACAGAATACAGAGTACCAAATTTCTACTATTTTACGTTGCCAGTGTCGTGTTTTTTTTTTTAAATCCCTAAACAATAACGTAATATCGAAGTGAATTGTTATTGTGCGCGTTATCGAATATCGTATCATATAATATTATTATGACGTACGTTTTCTACGTGGAATATAATATTATATTTTATGTAACTCGTAATATACGAGCGTGGGTAAAAAAATAATATGACGATCGATTGAATGACGTAGGCGGTGGTTGGGTGTGCGTTTCGATAGTGAGCGTCGACGTGATATATTGAATCAATTATTATTATATTATTATTATTATTATTATTATTATCGGTGTTCACCTGCAGCTGTATTATAATACAGGTGTCAGGTTTTAGATTTTTCCGGTAACCGCGGTCATTGCGGGGTGGTCGTGGTTTGCAGGATACCGCGTCAACGGTCCGAGCGGAAATGCAATTCAGAATAGTTTCGACATTCATCGTCGGCGGCGCTATTGATACCCCGCAGTAAAAACAATAATGTATAATAATACGGATGAGAAGAAAATATTATTAATATCTTTTTTCTATAACGGGACGACGTCGGTTGTACGCGCGTATCATATACGTATATACCTACGGAAACCAACGCAACATAATCGCGATACGTCCTATTGTTGCGCGAAACCCTCGAGTAAAATCATTCCACACAATAGTACATTGTGCATTGTACTTAGGGGTGTCCCTAAGATTCACCCCCCACCCACAAACACAACTCACGATAACCCTAAACCCTAATTAAAAAATAACCGAAGGTTAAATCCTCCAACGCGAAATTCACCGCGAGTCGCGAGATTACACTCGAACGGGGTAGGTTTTACGTTTTTGTGTGGTGTATACTTATTGTATATATATATATATATATGATATTATAGGTATATACGTATAGCATAATATTATTATTATTATAAATGTATAATGCGACTGCCCACGCGTCTAAATACGTCTGTATTAAGCTCACACACATGCAATGGGGTGTTTTGGAAATCCCCAGAAATTTTTGGATTTTTTCCTATGGCCATCATTACGCAAATACTTTACGGTGTAGTCGATATACATAGGTAAAATTGATTCTGGCGTTTTTATGTTTTATCATCATACTCAATTACGTATTATGAGAAAAACAATAATTATTATTGTGAGTATATTATGTTATTATTATATTATTATGTTAATTTTTTTGATGAAATGTTGTAGGATGAGTGTTTACAGTTATTGTAATATTACAATTTTCAACATCTGATCTTCAAAAAGTTAAAACAACTCCCTCTCTTCTGAAACTTTTTTCCGATATGTGGTTATTTCGGTACACTGAATTGATGACCTGCAGCTGTTGTATAGTCGGTGTTTGTTTAGTATTATATTTCTTTAATAATTGAATAATTATATCTACATAATTTCTTAATACATGTTACAACTTTACATTATTTTGTTATATACTATAAATTACACTATTTGTATTGTATTGCTTAACCTATAAGAAGTGAGTCTTATCACTCTCTGGCCTTATCACACATGCCCTTTTTTTTTTTTAACAAACGACAACAAAAAAATATCACACATTTTTTTATTGGTATTTTCCTGGAACAATTGATGTGCCTAGGTAAATTATAATTTTTCAATTTGTAATAAGCCTACCAGCATAAAAGATTTAGGTATACGATTCGGTATAAACGGAAACTTATTAGTTATTACCGTCTGTTATTTGGTTATTGTATACCGCGGACAATTTGTACGGTGGAAGTTAATTGGTAATAATTGATCACGGATATTTGTACGGCGATAAAGATAATAAATTATGTAGAGCACTTTTACGGTGAAAATAAACTGGGAAATATATTTTGAAAGACGAGATTAAATTTTTTAAAACTGTTGATCAATCGCGTATTAGTATTAGTTTGGTGACATTTGGGAGTAGGTACACACTGTACACGCTTTAGTCATACACTACGAACAATTTCAAATCCACAAAGTTAAATTTAATAGTTTTTAAAAATAAGTACAAGAGCCTATACCCATCACTAAAATAAAACAATAACTATAATCAAAAATTTTTTGAAATACTTTGCCATAATGCCATACCTACGCATTTGACTTTAAAGTTGGTATAATATTCTGTATCAATTGTAATTGATATGTACAATGTACATAAATACAAATGAGGTATATGTAATGATATTAATGATTATTTATTTACATTTGAAATCTAATGTCAAATTATATGACTACCAATACATATACCTATTTAAATTTTTAATAATATTATGTACCTATATGTAAACTACAGTCGAACCTCGATAGCTCGACATTTTTTTTTTGTCGCTTGAAGTTTGTTGAACTGTGTTTGAGGTAAATTACTCGAATAATACATAAGTGAAACTTATTTGTAATCGCCTTATTGAGATTCGAGTTATTGACTTTTGACTGTATACATACATTTTTTTCTGGCTGTCATATAGTATGCGGTCTACCAGTGAATTTACAAGTATAGTATGCGGTCTACCGGCGTTTTACTAATATAGTATGCGGTCTATTGCAAATAAATAAATAAAAAATTAGATCATAATAGTATAGTATAATTGTAGTAGTAATAGTAAAAAAGGTGGGCAAGTGGGTGTCACTCTGCTGTACAGAAGATTACAAGTGGGTCATTGTAATGGATGGTGTTAAATTTGAATTCAATGATATAATATCATTGTATAAGAAAAGCGATTCTGAGCGAAAACGGTCAGTCAGTCTATGATGCTACAAAGTACCTATATTTGATGACATTATTGTGAATAAAGTAATATTTATATATAACCTTTTTACGTGGAACCTTGTTTTAAATTTTCAATCCTTAGCTATAAAAGATGAACATTTTATAAATTTATAACTACAAAATAATTATTACATTTTGTCAAAATTCGAACTTCAAATGCTTATAAAAAAAAAACTGTGATTATTATAAGGATGTTTAATATTTTTCAAATGTCATTGTAACAATATAGTAGGAACCTTGAATTATATTTTCAAGCTTTTTTACCCAACAGATAAAGTTTTATTGACATTCATAGAAAAAAAGACTAATAAAATTGGAAACTGAAATGTTCCTAAACAGATCAAAATAAATCAAAATATTTAGAAAATTTTATCGTGTATAGAAAATTCAAATATTAACAACCAGTGAAAATGTCATGTATATACGTTCATTTGTTTTAGAGTTACACCAAAAACCAAAATCAATTTTGTGGAAAACATTTTAAACTTAGGCCTGTGTAAAAGCCGGCCGGTCACAGGTAACGGCGGTAGAACGCGTTTGCCGGTAGACCGCATACTATAGTATGACATCCTTTTTTTCTGGTATACCAGAAATATTATAAACGCCATATACGTCACTATACTTATAATAGTGTGAACCGTTCACGCTTTTTATTTTATCTGTGTGACCGTACAAAGTGTCCATATTATAACCGTACAACTCGGTTGTCTTGGGACCCATTGACGAACACTGGCTAATTTACGCCCGTTATTATTCTGTTGAGCGTAGGACGGCCGCTCGGCAGAGCCAGCACCGCGATGGACGAGCTGAAGTCCGCCAACCAGTTGGACGATTTGCCGCACAAATGGGTGGACGTGGTGGTCGACTACCTGCGGGGCTTCCGGAACGACACGACGGATTTCAACCGGCCACAGCTGCGGCCATCCGTCCGGCACACTTATCCGGCGTTCGTGTGCGGTTACAGCGCGCTCATCATGGCCGGCGCCCTGTGCAACGCGTACGTGCTGGCCATCGTGGCCAGGAAGCGGCTGTACGCGGCCGACCCGGTTTACGTTTACGTGGCCAACCTGGCCGTCACGGGCATCGTCGAGTGCGTTTCCGTGCTGCCCATATCGCTCATGGTGTTGCTGGTCCAAACT
>NC_042494.1:132084366-132091549 GCF_005508785.2 Acyrthosiphon pisum
AAATTTCACTGAATGTTTATATTAGCATTTTATATATACGATAACATTTTGAAAATAATTTGACTCTTTTTGAGCTGTTTACGGACATTGTAAGTTTTCAATTTTAGATTCTGAACGAAGTGATGAATGTATTGATTTTACAATGATGTGTGTTTTTTTTTTTTTTTTTGTGTCTGACGACAACTTTTGGAGCAGTAAAAATGCTTCGATTTTCAAAAGTTGTACCTTTTCTGAAAGGAAAGTGAATCTAGTTGGTACTTTGGGGGGTCAAAAGTGAAAATTTCCCAATACTTTTCAAAAGCGGCAGAAAAAACCTTAAAAAAATAACGGAAAAACGCGAATTTTTACGCAAAACCAATTTTTGACAAAAACGAAAACTTAATTTTACTGTAACTCAAAAAATAATTATTGTAAGCACTTGAAATTTGCAACAGATGTTTATATTAGCGTTGTCTATACAGGGTTAAATTTTCAAAGTGTTTCGACTTTTTTTGAGCTATTTATAGACAAATGAAATTTTCAATTTTTCTAAGTATTTTTTTTTAAAATAACGATAAAAAATTTTTGGTTGGATAGAAAACTTTGAAAATTTAATACAAGGTTTCTTATAAGTTGTTCTCACAGTGATAAAAAAAAATCCAAAATCGTTAGTCACAATTTTTTTTTATAAGTGCTTAAAGTTTAAATTTATACGAAATATGTCAAAATTGCGAAAATTTGCAAGTAATTTTGTGGTTGAAAAATCGTAAAATTTTTTTCTTTTATAACTAAGCTTTTAAAATTTGGTACAAGGTTCTCCATAAGTTTTTCTTTAAATATCTGTAAAAAAAACTCAACCGGACTAAGACAAAAAATTTTTAGGAGTGTTTGAAATTTAAATTTTTACAAAACCGCATTAAATAACGGTTTAGCCTCAAACGATTTTTGATATTTGTTATTATTCAAAAAGTATGAGTCGTAGACACTTGAAAATTTTACCAGTTGTTTAAATTGACATTTTCTTTATATAGTTTTATTTTCAAAATATTTCACTAATTTTTAATCTATTTATAGGCAATTGAAATAATCGATTTTTTTTGATTTTTTTTTTTATAAATGTTGATAAAAAAAAATTAGCTGGGACAAAATACTTGAAAATTTAATAGAAGGGTCCACATATGTTGTTCTAACTCCCATTCAAAAATTATAAAAATACATAGGCACAATTTTTTTTTATAAGCATTTAAAGTTCAAATTTTGACTAAATACGTAAAAATTACGGCAATGTTCAAATAATCTTAAACAGAAATTCATAAAAGTTTTTCTTTTTAATTCTAAGATTTGGAAATTTAATACAAGGCTCCTAACATATTTTTACAATAGCAGTTGCAAAATAAAAGGAATACATTGTCACAATTTTTATTTATAAGCATTTAAAGTTCAAATTTTGACAACATATTATGTAAAAATCACGAAAATTCGTAAATTATTTTATGCTAGAAATTCATAAAAAATTTTCCTTTTATATCTAAGATTTCAAAATTTAATACAAGGCTCATAATATATTTTTACAATAGCAATTGAAAAATAAAAGAAATATATAGTCACGATTTTTTTTTATAAGCATTTAAAGTTCAAATTTTGACTAAATACGTAAAAATTACGGCAATGTTCAAATTATCTTAGACAGAAATTCATAAAAGTTTTTCTTTTTAATTCTAAGATTTGGAAATTTAATACAAGGCTCCTAACATATTTTTACAATAGCAGTTGCAAAATAAAAGGAATACATTGTCACAATTTTTATTTATAAGCATTTAAAGTTCAAATTTATACGAAATATGTCAAAATTGCGAAAATTTGCAAGTAATTTAGTGGTTGAAAAATCGTAAAAATTTTTTCTTTTATAACTAAGTTTTTAAAATTTGGTACAAGGTTCTCCATAAGTTTTTCTTTAAAAATAATATATCCTAGACTGACAAATCATCTCCGTTTAGAATCGTTTTTCGTATACAATGATATAATATCATTGGATTCAAATTTAATTCCATCCATTACAGTAACCCACTTGTAACCTACTGTACAGCAGAGCGACATCCACGACTTACCCGCCTTTTTTTCTTTCTTTTTTTTTTTTATACAAAACACAAAAAAAAATATATAAGTACACTGAATCATAACAATAAGAATAATATTGATACATTTCCTCAGTAATAATAATTTTAATAGTTTTTTTTTTTTTTTAATTAGTTGAACCATATCTATCAGGAACCTTTTTTTTTCTTTGTGATTTCCTTAACACTTTTTCCTCATTCTTTTCATTGTGTGTTTCCTTAATTTCATTCTCTTTATCTAGTCTCTGAAATGTTTTAACCTTTTTCGGAAAAATATCATTTCTTCTGACTACCCTGTGCGTATGCTATACGGTTTCTAATACCCTAATCGCCGACGTTCGTATTTAATTTCGGACGTCGTATACAGAGTGTTGACTTGAAGTCGTAGGGGAATTAGGTCCGTCGATAATATATTTTTGAGTCATCGACTTTTTGTCGGTATAGGTAAGCTAGCGTGCGAAACGTAACGAGCGTCGTCGTGGTATCCATGTACCTAAAGACTTGATAATCGCAATAAAGGAGCCAAGCTGCAAGGGCAGACGATGCGGACGTGTGTAATCATTATAATTATATTTAGAAAATAAAAACGCCATTAATCATCGACGTGCGTAATAGATCTTTCGGGGACTTGTTATCGTTCTTCACACTTAACCAATTTCTTCTTTTGATCCCTCGAAATGGGAATTTTATTGATGAAAATTGCCAATTTAATGGGGTTTTATTTTCTCTTTAAGGATTATTTTCGTGACAGTGAACGATGATGATAAATTGATTGTTGTGCGTTGCGCTCTATTACGTGGCTCGTGTAAACATATTTCTTTGAAGTCGTTTGTTTTATACAACCGATTATCGATAAATAAAGGAATACAATAACTGTAAGTTTCAAACTCTATATTATTATTATTATGGTCGGCGATGTTTCGCTTATACATTTTCGGATTAGTGAAAAGTTTTGAACTTAAAGTTCAACCGGGTATAAAATTAAAAAAAAAAAATTATAGGATATCGAGGAAATAGTCCAACAATGGATTGTAATGACTTATCTTTTAACCATAAAAATATTGTGTTAAGAGACCGCTTCCAAATCCCAGGATAAATAGGATTAGACCGGCCAAAAAAATATCTGATCCGAGATATTTATTGACGGGAGAAATGTTCGAGCATAATAAAAAAACAAACGACAGAATACCGAAAGGCGGGATGATAGGTTGGTCGTAGAGGATAAAAGAAGTTGAGGAAATGCCAGGAATAGAAAAAAATACCAGAGGATAAATTTAGAGAAATATTTGTGAGCAATCCAAAAAATGTTCTCCCCACGGGGTCGTTATTTATCGTAATGGTACACTTTATTGTGTACATTATAATATATTGTATCAAGTATTACGAGTACATTAAACTTTTATCTTAATTATATTATTCTGCTTTAAATTCATTTATTTTTTGGTGTTTTTTATAAATCATATTTACGTTAGTTTATAATCTACTTCATTTACCTGTTTAATTAATAAACAATAATTAAATAAAACAACGAATCTGTAATGCCAGCAAGTATGAATAAATTAATTTAATTGAACTTAAATTAAAATAGAAAAAAAACGAGTGATAATATTTCCTTACGTATTTTGCTGGTATCATATGGTATGTGTATTTTGAAGACATTTTTTTTATAAAGTATGACTGGGGGTCTATTTTACCTTAATTCTCTTCAAGTACGCACAAGCGAACATGTTTTATAATACAAAAATGTCTTAGGTTGCTGTAATTATAATAATAATTGTTACGTCATAGTATAAAATAAAACATTGATCATAACGTAAAAATAAAATTTATTTTTTTATTCATCATTGCGGGTTTTTTTCAAAAATTATTTTCAACCAAAACAAATATACAACAACATTTACATAATAGTTATCAGTATTCATTATAAGAAATCATCCATGCTCGAGGATAGAGTCGTGTCAGTGTCTTCTGCCGAAGATATGGAACCGGGATAACGTCCTGGTCCCGAAATTTTACATCACAGCTCAATGGTTTCTGGACCTTTCCACGTTACTCCCAATCGCACCATATTGTAGAATTTTATCACGCTTAATAGACTCAACACCTGCTCGAAAAAAAAAATGTATTTATGTAGGTATATAATAATATATAGTTAGTTATTAATATACATGTCAATTTAAAAGTCAAGTTTAAACAAAAACGATTTTTCGTTAAACTGAATTTTCTAAATAAAATGTTGTGCATCATTTTATCGCGTCGACCAATAAAATACCGTAGGTATAAATTAAAAATATTTGTCTGTATTATTTGGAGCATAATATTTATAGCATTAGTAAAATTCGTATGACAGATTAATACATCATGCAACGTTCAATATTATATAACAGGTTATAGGTATCGTTTTGGTATATTTTATTAAAATGTAATATATGTATAGACGTATGGTTTTGGTATTATTATTCAGTCACTTGTTTCGGAAAATCCTCGATGGAGCAATACGTACATAATAACATTTTTGGCCAACTGACGAGATTGACTGAAATTAGACCAAGAATTAGTGATTTGTATGTTTCATAAATATTTTACGATTCTTCGGCCATTAACATTAAATTATTTTCGTTTACTTGATATAAATGTACAGACTCAGTGAAACTTTAAACGACCAATCGACGGCGTATTAGAGAGGCGATACATTTTTTATGAACATTTTTGCAAACGATATTACATCAATTTATCAGATAGCTTCGTCAGTTGACAGTGACACCACCAAGAACAATAAACGTACGTCAATTATTTAAAAAAAAGAGAGAGAGAGCTTAAATCGAACACCAGGTGTCGGCGGAGTTTTTATGCCGGTTTTTGACTCGGCAAATTTATTTATGGTTTTCTAAATCTCCCTTAAACGTGTTTCCAATGTTACCAAGAATATTAAATGAACTATGAATTCTCTTGGGAATTATTTTTATGTTAAATTATCATTTTTCGATTAGTGGATTTTATTTTTATTTTTGAAATTATTTTATTTAAACATTGACGTTTGGTGTGTAATTTCCAAGCCATGGAAATGTATCCATTAAATGAATAATATTTTATCCCTAGCTGTCAATATTGTATTATGCATATTTTTGTCAAACTGTTGATAATATTTTATTTTGGCGTTGTTCATGACCTGGCATATTAAATCGAACACTGGAGGTGAAAGGGTGTCTCTGTGTGTGTATAGTGTGTAGGTACGTGTGTATCAGTGAGCAAAAGCTACATAAATCCCCCATAATGGCAAAGGCTCTGCGCAGAGAAAAGGATTTTAATACGTGTTTATTAAAACGAGTCACCCTTACTAAAAAATTCTTTGTTGACACACAAATTAAAGCGAAGAAGTCAAGTTGATTTATTGCATTAACCAAAAATGTTTAAAAAAAAATTAAAAGTTTTTAGTTGGTGTGATGGTTTTTTTTTTTTTTTTACAAATACTGTAATTGGTTTTTAATTCTTTTATGTTTTCAGCAAATTTTCCGATTATTACCGAAATTTAAAGCACGCTGAAAGACATTTAATTATATCGTATAGACGCTTAGTCTATTGCTATCCTATATTGTCCATCGAAAGCGTCAGTCGCCGAATGTTCGTCAGTCCGATTTCGACCTCGGAGACTTCGCTTTTTCGGATACTATATGTAGATGTATAATAGGTATATGATAGATAATATCTTTAACGCCTCAAGCACGAATGGAAAGGCTGACACAAAGTCGACCGTATCAACGTAGAGCAGCGTATATGTAATAGAGTTTCAGCATTATAACCCTTTTATCCAGTCTGATTTATAAAGCCCGTTATCTTGGAGATGGTATATATAATATGGTTTTCCTATATGTTCGAGTGCGCACGCATCCACCCAACCACACATACACACACACACGCACACACACAACACCATATTAATATATATATAATCCGACGTGCGTATAGGCTGACAAATGTTATCTCTCGAGCTTTGGCGTATCGTACTAATGATTGCGCTGGGCGCTTAATAATAAAAATAATAATTTGTTGACTTTGAATTGAGTAACAGTGGAAAACATTTCGATAAATATCTTATTATAGTTTTTAATTAATTATCATGTACCACAACTAGTGATGTAAATTTTGATGAAAATTTTATAATTAATCATATTAATTTCTTATCAAATAAATCTTTTGATATTATATAGTTGTAGTATATTTAACCTTCATAATTATATTTTTAAATAATATGTACTTTTATTATCATTTACCCATTTTAATATAATTTTGGTATTATTCTAATGAACATAATATAGTAAATTCAAAATAAAAATCATTAAATATATATAATATATACCTATATCAATATATAATATTTAACTCGGTAATTTATGTGCATTTTATTGTTCGAGTCACTTCCTCAATTTTATCCAAATTGTATTTATTTTTTTTATTATAAGTGTTTTGTTTGACTCTGGCGTTATACTTGTTACAATGTAAATAAAAATGAAACAGTAATTTTATTAAGTATTTAAATATATTTAAACTTAAAAATTAATTAATTTAAGAAAAGTACAAAAAAACAAATTTTCAAAATTTTCAAGTTTTCAAAAAAAGCTGAAAAAAAAATTTTCAAGCTTACATCTCTAACCACAACTATGGTGGTTAGATTGCATAAACATTGCCACGGGTGTATAATGACGATGAACCATAAGTATAACACACAGGTAAATGCGGGTAACGGAAAAGGTTATGTGGTTTAATTTTGTAATCATTTTTTCGATTTGAGTTAAAAAAAAAAAAACATTAAAACGTTTCGGTTTTCAGTGTATGATTTTCATTATGTTGATGGTAAGCATATTTTTTTATAAGTTCTATATTTGTGCAGTGTCAGTAGAGAAGCCTCAAGTATGTGTTTGTACTGTACAACTTTGTAATCGCGTAATACAAATTGATTTTACTCGATTTTGTTGTTAACTTAAAATGCTCTTTTTTATCACATATAAGTATAATATTTGTGTGCATATTTATTTAAAACTTATAATGTGGAATTATACCTCAAAACACTTAATTCAGGGACGGATCCAGGG
>NC_042494.1:132091731-132106712 GCF_005508785.2 Acyrthosiphon pisum
TTTTTTATAATTCTACAGATCCTAAAACTTACTATAATACTATATTTCAAATCACATAATATATGTCTGATAATATAATATATTATTATACGTAATATCTACTATTTATTAAGAATAAAGGATAATAATTTATTATAATTGTATTTGTGTTGTAAAAAAATTGTTGGGCCCCCCCCAGATCTTTGCTCTGGATCCGTGCCTGACTTAATTGAACAATTTTACCACCGTTCCATGACAGATAATAAATTAGTTTATAATTTAGGATTATTAATGTATTCATTATTATGTGCACAGTGCACATAATCACACTCAGTTTTTTTATTAATCCAAGTATTATTCTTTGCACATTTAAGTTATAAAAAACAAAAATATATTATTCAAATGGTCTTTATTTTTTGACGTTAAATATTAAAGATATGTACTTATGCTTATGGTGAAAACTATTTTACTGACGTTTGAATTATTTCGAGAATCATTCTTTTGGTATTCAGCAAAAATAACGTTCTTTTGTGAAGGTATATTTATCAAATTTAAGTAGGAAAATTTATGTTGACATGCAAACCGAGTGAGTGCAGCTTTCGTATATTTTCTTGTTCAATATTTTACTTAGTTCACGCTTTGTCATAATTTACGAACAATAAACCATAAAGCCTACACTGCTGTCACGTAACTGAAATACAGCTTCCATTTGTTTTAGTCTGACTGATCGAACAAAATTTATAAAAAAAAAACAAAACAAAACAATGAGGTATTACCAATAACTTTTAGCATCCTCGTTTTGTATATACACGAAGAATAAAACGTCGTACGCAAAAATGCACTTGAAGGTAAAATAAAAACTTGTCTAATTACACGGGGAATAATAATGGAAAAAAAAGAAACAAGCGATTTCGAAGAACTTAAAATAATCCACGAAATCCTTTCCATTTTCCGTCCCCCCCTCGCGATTTTGAAAAGCAGCGTTCTGCGTCTTACGACGAGAAGTATTTAATTAACGACGTACATATACTTTTTTTTCTCCTTCTATAGCAAAACTTTGTTATTGTTTTACCAAATGGGATTAATGCGCGCTGTTTACGTTATTCAATGTAGGCCAAGAGATGCCAACGAAATTTTCCTTGCACGTACAAGTTCGTTAAGGAAAACAATTCCAGGCGGATCGTAACGACTGAATTGTGGTTAAAAACCACCGTAATTGTGCACATGACTCTACGAAAAGATCGTAGGTACCTATTATTATTATTATTATTATTATTATTATTATAAACTAATGAGTCAATACTGAAACGCGAATGATGAAAACGGTCGGAGATTACTAAATACTATGATTTTATACAATTTATAGCTGATACTGTATGGAATAATAATTTAGGTAAAAAAAATTGTTACGATCGAGAAAATAATGAAAGACAATCGAAAGACTTCGTTGACACGCTGCAGTGAGCTGACTCCCTGCTTGGTTTATTCTTCAAAACACTTATTTAAAAAAAAAATAATATTACACAGATGTACTATAACACTTCACGTGTACGTGTGGGCGATAGGCGGTAGGTAATAATATTGTAAAAACCGATAATGACCGGTGGTCACTAGCTAATAGCTAAAAGTTAGGTAGTACTTATACGCTTATACGTATCATATTGTAATAATAATAATATGCAAAAATGACAGGTACACAGATGCGTGTGCTGCGTATATCTAGGATTTATTTAAGAGAGGTGTCACCAACATATATGTATCTATAATATTACAGGGTATAACAAAAAGATTAAATAATTAAATAATTTTTTTTCTAATTAATATTTTTTAATTTAATTTTATATACCTACTAGCTGATCTCGTGCACTTCGTTACCCGTTAAATGTACTAACTGTATATAACTCAAATGCGTTAATTGTTCAATGCGTAATTTAATATTGGGTGTATGATGTTCTAGATTTATCTTAACTTTTCTGTTGCCCGGAATTAAAATTCTGATTCGCAGCAGTATATTATCAGGTAGATCGCGGTAGATCGCGGACCCCGTGCTGTTTGTACGTAAGTGCATGATTTAACTCTAAAGTATCAAAGTTATACCAAGTTTATAACCAAGTTCATTGGTTGGTATTATTTACCAAATTATACCAAAAAACCAAATTTAAGCATTTTTAAATTAGCCTATCTTCTTCCCAGAGGTATAATCTACACACAAACATTCATTTATATGTATATAATTAATATATTGACAAAAAATAATAATACAAATCAACAAACTTGACCGATTAACCAATAGCAACTAATATATAATATACATTATTATTATTTTAATAATAATAATATCATTTTAATTTTTTTACTGACAACCCTTATCACTTAGGGGTATGAAAAATAGATAGTAGCCGATTATCAGACCTACTGAATATGCATATAAAATTTCATAAAAATTGATCAAGCCGTTACGGAGGAGTATGGTAACTAACATTGTGACATGAGAATTTTATATATTAGATATAATTTATTAAATGTTGCATTACACGTATAATATAACATTTTTTATTTTTTAATACTAAAAATTAAAATTCTAAATACCTATCTAATTTGCAAATCTGGATTATAGAAAACTTTTGATTGAAAAAACATTTATCTTAGTCAAATGGTTTATTTCTTATGATTTTTTTAAATGTCAACATTTTGTAAAGTAACTTATTAATTTTCAAAAATTGAGATTTCAAAAATGTTTAAATATAAACTATACTACAGTTCACATTATGTAACGCTGGAGTATTATACAGGGTGTATCTTATGTCATTGTACGCGGGGTTTTTTAACGATTATGGAACGATGACATGAAATTTCGTCAAACGAAAAAAGACGTGTTTCTTTATTTTTAACAGTAAATTTTTTTATAAAAATTTCAAAATTTTTAAACACGCAGGTGTACCAATAGCAAAAATCAACTTCATTATTTTCAAATGGCAACCACTATATTTTTTAATGTATTCTTATAATGCTTTTTTTTCCTGAAAATGTTAATAGTCGAATCATCAATTTTGGCTTCCTAGTTTAGTAACTATGGTCCTCTAAAGATTAGTAAAATATGAATTAATACTTTTAATTGAAATAATGGGCATAGGTTTAATTTACGAGCGCCAAACAATTTTTTCTTATAACTACCTTTTGATACACTTCAATAGTTGAATCTGTAATCTAATGTGTCGATCAAAAAAAAAAATAATAATAATAATAAAAACATAATTAAAATTGTTGGTAAACATAGTTCATTATTTTTATTTCAACATACGATCATAAAAATTAATATTATTATTTTAATTTATTAATAAAATGTTGTGTTTGTAAAACTAAAACTACAAAAACTAAAAATGATGGAAAGGGATGAATTCCAACTCCTAAGTTCATACTTTGCATGCGATACCATTATAGGGAATCTATGGTAAATATTTCAATATATACCACTACGGAAAGAGCACTACAAAATATTGCACTTTTTTCGTTACACATATTAATGTCAACAATCGAATACCATTTACTAATTGACTATTATTATCTTAGCCACCTAATAAAGAATACAAATTTATGATATTGTAAGAAAAGTAACTGTGATGAAAAAAATGTAAAGTAGTTAATTACGATTATAATATTAAATTAAAATAATATTATTAATTTTTATGATCGTATGTTGAAATAAAATAATGAACTATGTTTACCAACAATTTTAATTATGTTTTTATTATTATTATTTTTTTTTTTTTGAGCAACACATTAGATTACAGATTCAACTATTGAAGTGTATCAAAAGGTAGTTATAAGAAAAAATTGTTTGGTGCTTGTAAATTAAACCTATACCCATTATTTCAATTAAAAGTATTAATGCATATTTTACTAATCTTTAGAGGACCATAGTTACTAAACTAGGAAGCCAAAATTGATGATTCGACTATCAAAATTTTCAGAAAAAAAAGTTTCATAAGAATCCATTAAAAAATATAGTGGTTGCCATTTGAAAAAATAAAGTTGATTTTGCTATTGGTACACCAGTGTCTTTAAAAATTTTGAAATTGTTATAAAAAATTGCCTATTAAAAATAATGAAACACGTATTTTTTCGTTTTAACGAAATTTCATGTCATTGTTCCATAATCGTTAAAAAACCCCGCGTACAATGACATAAGATACACTCTGTATAACGTCACATTATAGATAGTAAAAAATTTAAAAATATTGATTAGAACAAAAGTTATTTTATTTGTCAGGTCTTTACGTTACACCCTGTATATTACTGTACAAATTAAAATATGGTTATTGGTTATAAATTATCTAATAGAGACAATTGGCCCATCAAGACATTTACCTATATATAATATAATATTATACTAGCTGATACCGCACGGCGATGCCTGTGACAAATTAAATGTCCGTAGTTTTACCCCTTTTTAAACTCCGTTAAATGTTAACTGCATAGATTTTTATTACATAGTAATTTATGGTGGTTTAGACCAAATATAAAAAATACAGGTCCAGAACTATATCCATTATTATAATAACTATTTTATTTTCTGTACTTAATAAATGTGAACCCTATACAAACAACAAAATATTTGTTTTTCGCGAGCCAACAAATCCCTGCGTGAGCCCCTCTTTAAAGTGTAAAATTAAAAAAATTGGCTCCGAGGTACACATCCTCGGGTATAGGATTATCTATGTACTAAATTTTAGAACCATGAAAGAGATGGAATTTGCTGTGGATCACTTACACACACATGCAAACATTTCCTTTTATTAATATAATATACTAGCCGACCCGTCACAGCTTCGCCCGTGATTGGTTGTTTATTTTGCCTCCAGACGTTGATATGTATAATTTTTTATTCAAATTTTATCGTTTAATGTGATCGGCAAGTAAATATAAAAAATGGTTAAAGAAAACGTATTGAAATGTTTCTAGCGGTAATAATGATAAATATATTTTTATCAAAAATAGCTGATCACGTGCACTTCGTTGCCCGTTAATTGTAGGTACCAACTCTATATGACTCAAACTTTGTTCAATTCGTTATTAATAATCGGTGATCGGTGTATGGTGTTCAAAACTTATCTTAACTTTTCCGTGGCCCGGAATAAAAATTCTGGTTCGCAGCAGTATATTAACCTGATGATGGTAGATCGCGGACCCCGTGCTGTTTGTACGTAAGTGTATGATTTGACTATAAAGTATTAAAGTTATAAAAAGTTTGTAATTTTTACTTAATTCCACCTACGGTGGATTAATATAATCAATTAATACAAAATCCTAATCTAACCTAACCGTACTAAAATCCAATGAATAAAAAAACCAAATTTAGTTCTTATTAAATTAATCTATCTTCTTTCCAGAGGTCTAATCTACACACAAACATTCATACCAAGCTGAACCCGTGCACTCCGTTATCAGTAAAAAATTGCAACTTAAAAAAATTATGATTGTACCTGATATGCCCAAATAACCAATGTAAACCAATAATAAATAAATACTAATTTCTACTGTAAACTGTAACCAATGGCAACTATTTAAAAAATAAATAAAAATAAAATTTCCAATTTCCATCGTGAATCTCGAGATCCCTGTTTGAGCACCTCTTTAAAATGTGAATTTCGAAAAATCCTTTCTTAGTGCGCCTATACACATAGTAATAAGTACATTCACTGAAAATCCATAGCTTCAACAGTTCCGGCTAGGCGATGATGAATCATCCAGGACAAGTCTTTTTATATATACAGATTATTATGGAAAAAATAATATTAATGATAGTTATAATTTAGATTCTGAGCGGAGCTATGAATGTATTGGTTTTACAATGATTTGTGTTCTTTTTATTTGTTTATATTGTGTTTGTCCTTTATATGCATGAAAAGTATAGAAAAAAACTTCGATTTCTCACTTTGAGGGTGGTTTTTGATAGAAATTTTGACGTAGTTGGTATTTTGAACAGGTCAAAATTAAAAATTCTTAGTACTTTTATTAATATTCCGGAAAAATAAAAAAAGGAAAAACAGAAAAACGGGAATTTATATGCAGTAGTTTTTGACAGTACCGATATTGTTTTTTTGTTGTAATTCAAAACTGAATACCACTATAGATACTTTAATACTTGAGATTTTCACCAAATATTAATTATACCATATAAATTACCATTTTTTGTAAATGAAAAACTTTTAAAAATTATATTGTTACTTATTTTTATTTATGGATATTTCCATATTTCAAGCAGATTAGTTATTTTTCTATAAATGTCAATAGACATTTTTTCGTCGGGTCAGAAAGCTTGAAAATGTATACAAGGTTTCTCATCATTCGTTACTATAGAAATCTACAAATATTAATGATACCTTCATGTTTAGTATGCGTTTAATTCAAAGGTGGGAATTAACCTGTTAAAAAGTTATTTTTTTTTAAACTTTTTAACTTAACTAGTTAATTATTTTTGTTTTTAATTTGTTAACTCATTGAGTTAAAATTTTTATTATTGTAACTTAACTTTTTATAGTTAATAATCATTGTCGTGCAGTTAAGTTAATTTTATATTCATGTCATGCGGAACCAACTTGACAATACTGATTCGATGACACTTTTTTGATTTTGGTCATTTTTTTATAAAATTATATATTATAATAATCAATTTTTTTGCAGTGTTAAACGTCTTAATAAATGTTTGTGTAAAACAAAATACTACCTAGGGCAGTTTATGACTTAAAAATATTTTAACTTTTTTTTAACTGAGTTATACTATGTTTATTTTCTATCTCAACTTTAAACTTGATATGATATATTACGATATAGTTTTTATTCTAGTTACAAGAAATATACATAGTACAAATAATAATATAGCGAAATATTACTAGAAACTGATGTACACTGAGGTAAAACCTCATATCGTAGAACAAGAGTACTTATCTTTGAGAACAAAAGAGAGTAGAGAAAAATGATAATGATAACATGGAAATGTAAAACAGTTCTTAGATTAGAATATTATAAAAGTTAGATAATAAAGTAAAAAAAAAAAATAATAATAATATAATAATAGAGTGATTTAGTATAGGTGCATAATAACTCGATAGCAACTTTTTGTCGTTGCCCATCTATTTACACTTGATCACAAAATAATTTAGACATATGCTTGAGTGGGGTGGAGGTGTCAGATGTGTGCCGTCCACCTCCGTATAATACGCCACTGCTGCGCATGCGTCGGGCACCGATTAGAAATTTAGCCGGGTTGATTAATAGCAGAGTCTGGTGTAGACGTCACGATGTTTGCTACTGCCGTCACCGTTTAACTCGAATACCGGGCAAGTTAAATCTGACGCATTTTAATCGACTATATACATACGCACAATATTATAATAATATTTGCGCCTTTTGTTCATCGCGCGATTTTCGCGTACACTCCGCGATATTATATAATATAAAATATAATATTATTATGTGCCGCAATTCTCGCTCGATTCATCGTCGATTAGAGTGCACCAGATATTTTCTGCCGGCAAGCCCCGTCGTTCATTAGAAGTGTGCGTCGTCGCGCATATATACTTACACCCACAGAATATCATAATAACACATACATAATCGCCGCAGCCGTTCATTTCGTCGTCACATTGTTTCTACTAATGATTTCATCTCGGCGGCGTCTTTTTTCTCCTTCTACGGAACGCTTTTGGAGTAAGCGCTCAGATTATAATAATTATTACAGTGTACGACGACGAGCGATAAATTAACGCAGACGCGTCGAGACAATACAATATAATAATAGCGTAGCCACGCGAGCTCTTAAGCACACACTCAACGACTCCAACACTCATACGACGACGCACGCCGCGCAGGGCGATAAATTTAAAATTCTACGACCACTGTTCCGTCTGGAGGAATATTATTATTATTATTATTATCTATTACACAGGGGGAGGTAGTTACCTCCAACGTTTATTACGTCTTGCAGCGTACGGCGGCGGTCGGTGGCCCTATTATCACTCGAATTCCTTTTACAGATGTTTGCCACCGCCGTCAGATGTTTTTTCCAAGCGCACGTTCGCCCTTTAGCCCCCTCCCTCCGGGCTGTCACGAAATCCCCAATAAAACAATAATAATACGCTAATTTCCCAATCGCAGTGTAATGATGTATATGATTACGTTTGGAAAAAATGTAAAAAAGCAATCCATAATTTACGGGTTTTTTCATATTACTATATGTATCGTTAAGTAATTTATTAATAAAAGGTCGTGTTTGCAAATACCTTTACTTAAATTTGATAAATTTAACCCAAACCATATTATGCATATCGACGAAATTTTTAATATCGAATGATAATAATTATAAATAAATAATACTTTGGACAGAATAATATTCCTTACAGCGAAATGTATAATATTATTAGTATAAACCTTTACACCTTGTTTCGTTTAAAAACGAGGAACCGACGCTGATACAATATTGTATTGAATAATAATAGGTACACAATATCATAATGATGTTTAGAAGGCAGAAGGAAATCAATTAGTGGGGAATTCGTGGGTTTGTGTTCAGATGGAATATATGAATTCCTATCCGAATTCGACTTCGCCGCCATCACAAATACTCCCTCAGGTGGATTTATATTATATTTGGGTCTCTGCTGAGCTATAGACCATCGGTAAAAAGCTCTGATATTAAAGCGTCGTAACGGACACGCGTGTCTAAACGTTTTGTTTGGTACATGGACCCTGTCTCGAAAAGGTTATTATACCATCAGTTTTTTGTGTCACGTGTGCGGATGTTTTATTAAGTGAGGAAAAACCGATTTATCGAATGAAAGTAACAATTTTTCGTGTTATCTGCCTATTATTTTGGAACGGTGGTGGACTTATGTAAACGAATAGCCAATAGGTAAGACCGAGGAAGCGGCGTGCGAATAACAAAACAAACGACACAACGCGAAAACTAAAGCGGTAATGTATGGCTGTGTATGATTACGCGCATAACTACGCGGGGACGAATCTATTGTTTTGAAAAATGGATATTTTTCTTGGCAGCCCAAGAGATTTGGACCAAAGATATTTATCGTTCTCATGAAGAATACAGAATTTTCTTTTCGGAATTATCCCTATTTCTTAACTGTCATGAAAACAGAAAAACCCACATTTATCTTTATCTCATATATTTTTCTTTCGCTATACCATCCGGCGTTTGTGTATGCGTAAAATATGCGGCCGCGTTCACAAATCTTTATTATTTTTTACCACGGCTTCGCTGCGATGGCAGCAGTGATTGCGTTGCATTAACATTATTTTCCCGTGAATAAATTTGTCATCATTAAGACAGTAATGGGTTTATGGAGAATTGTAAATAAGACACGACCGCAATGTATTCAATGTTGCCTACACGTACACCCTGCTTCCAATTTCCACTTTCCCATAGACATGTAATTTTCCGGTGCTATTTTTTTTATGTTGCCAAAATCAGCTACTTATATTACATAAACGCCAAAAGCGCAAAAATGAAATATCATTTACGCCAAAATTAATATTTTATATAAATAGTTATTTAAAAACATATTTTTTAATTTTCGTTACAAATGTTATTCATTATTGTTAGAGTACTGATATCTTAAGCAGGCCCCACACGACTCATTTCATTTGCGAATATTCGTCAACCGTAGTGCTTTACGAGTCATACGATTATTCGAGGAATTTAATCATAAAGCATAACGATTATTTTATCTCTCCGAGTCATTCGTCGTTTTGCATCTATTATCTAACAATTTATTACCCGGCCCGTATTTTTTACACCCATACACCAGAACGGTACATGTAGTGTATCAAAAATTCGTGTAGGTACGACGGACATTTGGACTTTGCAATCCAAAGTGTATCTGTATATAACATATTATTGTCTATTTGTCAGAAATGACAACTGTGGATGGGGCATGTTTTAACTTTGAAAAATCATTGACTAGAAATGATACTAAAAAATGATAAGAACAGAGCTGCCAACAAAATATTTAAAAAATGACAGCAGATTTAAAAGTTGCGCACTTTATGGGACACCCTATACAATAGGTATTAGATTATATCTATTAAAATAATAAAATAAAATATTACCTATCTTTTATGATTACTAAGTACCTACTAGGTATACCTTTTTATTAAAAAATATTATTATACATACATTTTAAATATATATAGATTATACAGTTATAAATATAGAGATTATATGTTATGTGTATTGAAATGAATATAATCAAAAAATGTTTTTTTTTATTTATCGACTATCAAATTTTTAGTATTGAGTACGTATCTAAATATTTATCAAGTATCGAGTATCTATTATTGAGATTCTGATTTTTAAGTACCTTGCCCATCCCTGGTTATGAGTAACAATTTTTACGGTAAAAATTATTAGGAATTAGTTAAATAGGAAAAAACAAATCCAATAAAGCAATACAAAACATATATAAGAAGGTAAAAAATAATTTAGTACAAATAAAGTTCAATGTTCAATCTAGTAAAAATTAATTTCTAACGATTAGACATAACTATGCCCATACAAAATATGTCACCCTTACAAAAATGCCACCGGAAGTGATCAGCCCCCCCCCCCCAGCTGTCACCGTAATACGTGACTGTGAGACGCTTAATACTCCGCACACAGCAGAGTTTCATAGTTTAAGCAAAAATCACTTTCAATAGACCATCTGAGATTGGAATCTGTGAAAATAATATTAATAACATAATAATAATAATTATATTATGACGTTCGCGACGTTAAAATGAATTCTCACGATGAACGCATTCTAGACGTATTATATAAATACATTTTTTAAGCTTCCGAACAAATGCATTCGAAAGTATTGTGTAAATAATAATAAAATATAAATTAAAAAGCTAAAGGTATTATTGAATTAGAATATATTTATGAATTTAATGAAAAAAAGTATAAAACTGTCAATGTCTGTAATGAAATATTCGTTGAACTATCCTCGTTTACAACACTCCACACAAACCATTTAAAAATGAATGGAAAACATATTGATTTAAATCAATAACAGACAGATATAAATTATTTTTCTTATTATTAATTTATGAGTAGGTAGGTTTACTGATAAAATGATAGGTGTAATAGTGACGTAGCAAGCCGGATCTGTGAGCAGAAATGTATTACCATTGTCGGGTTGTGAAGGTAATTTGGCCGTTTTTCGAGAAAAAAAAATTCAGTTATATTCGTGTATGAACGCATCATAAACAGTGTCCGGGTTCCTGTACATTACTACTTTGTGTGAGTCATTATTTTGCGTTATGTGTGAACATTAATTGTTTAAAGTAATAAAAAATACATTTATTGCGAAGTAACATTGTATTATGAAATAAAGCCAAACGTGAAATTACAATTATGGTAGCAGCGGTGGTGCGTGTCTTCTGTCAGTACCGTCTAACCTTCACAAGTTTAGGTAGGCACTTACTTCTTTTTTATTTGTAAATAGTTTTACAAAGATATTATTTTGGAATGTTTAGCGTATACATTATTTTTGAATACTCTTATAACTCTGCCGTACCTATATTTTTTTCTTTTTCGATATTAACAATTTTAATTTTTGTATCGATTTTTTCTCTTTATATATTGTTGGTAAACAAATAATATCAATGAATACGACGTACTTTTCTGACATAATACAAATCGGTACGGTACGTATTTCAAACTAGAACTAATGATTTTTACGATTTAATAAACCGAGACATTAGTATTTTATTTCTACATTATTCTACATTATTCTACATTTACTAGTACTACAGTTACTTTTAACTTACGTCGTGCATAATATTGACAGTTAAGTTTATTAGCTCAGGAGATAGACCTTTCTGTCACATTATATTATTATGTACGCATGACGAAATAAACGCTTTTATACCCGTCATTCTATCATGAACGTACAAAAACGAAAATAAAATTGGAGTAAATGGCCATAACTACTTTAGGAGATTATGGTTAATAATATGTAAATTACACATTGACTTTTAACAAATAATATTAAATGCGCTTACTTACATTTAGTACTGCCCGTATCAAGTAAAACGTCACTTCGATTTTGCAGAACGAGTCGAATTTCTAAAAATAATAAATGATTTAATATTTGGTTAGTAAAATATTATATTCTCTATATTCTGTACAGAACTCGAGTAATCCGTACGATATTGCTTCTGATATTATATGATATTAGGTATGTATAGTATAGCAATATATACATAAAATACGATATTGCTCATGTATATATATATGTATATGAATTCATGTTCACAACTCACCTTATTTACATGGTCTCTGAGTACGTTTGAGTAAACAATGGCAACCGCTTCGAGTGCCATGAAAGTTATGAGACCGACAATCCAAGGTACGATTAGGGATACTCGTTCCTGGAACAAGAACATACATTTATTTGAATATTCTGGGATTTACAATGATGTGTATTAAATTTTTTTTTTAAATATGCGGAAACATTTTTATGGGTTAGACGGACTGCTCCAGAAGTTTCAAACACCCCGTTATAGGTCATAAATTATTCGCACACAGTAATTATAATATTCTAAGAGAAAAAGACTTTCAATATACTTTTTTAAATCGTCTTATTAGTTTTCCGAAATTTTTTGAAAAATTACTAAAAGTTAATATGATTCGGTTATAATAATATTATGTCATCCTATCTATGAGTAAGTCATTATTGTCCCGGCGAGCCTTTATAGTCTTAATTTCATTAATTACAACAAAATGTATTTATTAATAAATTATAATATAATATTAGGCACCTAAGTACTTTATTATATACAGTGGCGTGGCGAGCATTAATAAATCATCATGCACAGCATATATTTCAGTACCTACCCACTCTTAATCACCTTAATGTAATATATAGGTATACTAGATATAATTATTATGCGACTTTAAATATTTTAATTATAATACTAACCCCCAACTGCCCCAAAAAAATGTCCACCATGAAACCTAAGCGTCATAAAACCATGTCATTATCTATATTATATATGTGGTAAATGTTGTAACTATTAAACTATACATATACATTCTAATAATTTGTATGATTATTTAAAATGTTAAAACTCTTTCCATTAAGCCGAACGACTGCTTATCTAAATGTGTTATAACTTTTGTGTTTAAAATTTTAGTAATATACAACACGCGGCGTTGCGCAGACATGAGTGAAGCTATATACGAGAGCTCCAACATCCAGTCATCACTATAGCTTAGTATCTTGTTGGTACGTAATTTAAATTTTGTTTTTATTTCACAAAACTGACGTACAAAAAAAAAAAAATTAAATTTACTTTTATTCATAATTCTGCGGAAATAAGGTGTGTAGGAGCTCACGTTTCGGTTTCATGTATTTATGATTGGCTTAAAAGTTATGTCACGCGCTCGCGGAAGACGTGCTGGGCGGTCCACACGTTCAAAATCAACGTTCCTTTGTTTTTGGGAGCGGATAATTAACTAATATGTATATAGTGTATACCCATAGAAAAACGCAGTTATCGCTATTTGGCCTTAACGAAATATAATATGATTTCATCTCTGTCGAATCCATTTTTACTTTGATATAATAGGTACACACGCTCACTATGTGGGTACCTATATATTATGATGTTGTATGATAAATGGTTCGGAGTTTTGCGGTTTGCAAATAAAAACGTTCGATTCACCGAATCGAATGAACGGCATATTAAATAAGGAATTCACGTTTTCGTCGGACTTTTCTTCGTATTTTTTCCCCTCTTTTTAATGTATAAGGTACTCGACATAAAAGTGAATTTACGACTGCATGCGTGATTAGTTTTGAAATTAATTTTAATTTAATTTATGAACTGCTTAATAAATACCGTAGCTGTGAAGTATATCCCTATAAGTAAAGTGGCTTATTTATAATGTTGAATGTCTGTAAGCTTGTATTTATTTATTTACTAGAACTGTTAAAATAATACGAGTAATACGATAATGTTATGAAATGTAAATTAAAAGGACAAACTTACACATTTTCAAACATTATAATTAATAGGATTAGGATAAAAAGTTTCAGAGTTTCAGAATTGTATATGAAATGTATATATAAACATGATATTACGATGAATTCTGCACAGTATACACTTTGTTTTGCCATGTTAGCTTTACACATGAGTCGGGAAAACACGATGGTCAATTCTGTAGATATATGATATATACGACGATTTAACCAGCATGCCCGCCGCCCTTTATTATATAATAATACATTTGTTTAAATTTTGGAATTTAAATAAATGTATAGGCCCGTGATTTTTTTTTTTACGATTTATGCCAATCAAGGAGTATTCTGTGATGAATGATGATACAAAGTACCCATTTTCTTTCAAATGAGAACCGTTCTTTTTTACTGTTAATTTTTAATCGGACGGTTTTTTGAAAACGTTGAAACTTGAAACATCTAAATCAAATGCGATTAGTTTCTGAATTTATGTACTATGAAAATATTTGTTATGGTTTTACACAGAATTTACAATACATGTTATATTTAGTCTATATTTTTTCTAACTTGTAGAACTTATTTTACTCAGCTATGATGCGTATAACTTTATGTATATCTTTATTTTTTTACAAATTATAAAGTTTTAAATTCATTTTTTTAATTTTACTAACAATTTAAATTAATTCAGGTCCATCATATGTTCTAAGCTTATTATCATTTATTATTATTTATTAGTTGTTACTTATTAGATATTATCCTGAGCACCAACTATATACTGAATTACTCAGAAATTACTCGTTAATATCATCTGATTATTAATTAAAGTAAAAAGGGTCATATAGTAATAGGATCATAATATATCTGTACCAGTATCTGTACCACTCTGCCTTTGAATCTTGTTCACAAGATACACTGTTGCCCACAAAAGAAAAAAATTATAGTTTTTCTTTTATCGTCCATGGATTTTTATTAAGTTAT
>NC_042494.1:132106812-132132850 GCF_005508785.2 Acyrthosiphon pisum
GATATCAAAAATGAATTTTATATATTATCGGTAGGTATTTATAATTGATATTATAACATTATGATACCTCTATTACAACACATACTCTCCTCCCAAACAAGTATCCTCCCATTTCGCTTTATTGGGTCAAAATATTTAAAATTGTGATATTAAATTTCGTTTAAGTTTCCACACGGGACGAAAGTAAGACCTGAGAGCACTGTGCTAAGTGGAGCGTATAATAATTTTTCGTTACAACAGCCGAAAGTGTCTAAAACTGTAGAATTGATATTTTATGTATTATGATACTCATGTGGCTGAGAATATTATATTTTGTTGTCTATGGTTATGCCGTTGGCATGTAATGTTTTGAAAAAATTGATAACATATTTTATAATGTGTCGAAATTAAAATATTACTGCATTATAATATCGAAAAATAATAATTTACCAATATTATATTTTATTATCGCGCAAGAAAAATTTGATGCGGCCACGTCGTCGGCCGCAACAATGTCATCAATGTGTAATAATAATATAATATATTAATAATAATTATTGCCATCGTCACGGTTTTGAACCGAAACACCACGAATACGGTTCATTGTGATTGTATCCATTTATTATGTTGACACGTTAGTAGTCATTAAAACATCGTGTATACCCTTTTAATTACCTACTGCGACTAATATTTGAGTATGTAATCGACGCGCATAATATTGATTTAGTCGAGTTCGGATGATAATATCTATATAGGTAGGCTTGCGTAATAATTGTAAATTTAATCATTGTCTTCTTTACTTTTCTTGTCCGTACTAATTACTGCTTTGTTCTGTCGTATTATTATTGCTCGGCATTAAATCGTGTACAAATAATTTATCGACTACGCTACGGGTCAATACATTTATACATATTATAGTAAACAAACGAAAGAGATGTCTCATTTATTTAATTTTTTCTATATTTAAATTCTCAAATCGAAATACGTTGAAAATTTACGCAGGACATACGATGCACCACTATACACGACTGTATAGTATACATTATACAATAAGTCGTGTATTATTGTAAACTGAGTGATTCGTTTAACAGTAAACTGCAGCCATCAGGTATGCCAAAAAGCATTATTGTTTTTCAAAATATACTTCTTCCAAAAAACGTATACTTTTTACTATCTTATAATATCGTTATCATTTTAAAAAGAAAAAGAGTTTTACCTTTTGGATTAATAACTAACATTATTCAAATAACCATACTCATTCAAAATTTGATTTTCATACATACAAATTTTCAGAAATATATTTCAGTACGGAATATGAATAGTAATAAAACTTATAAGTATTTACATCTTAGGCGAGTGGAGTAGTACATCAAAATTTAGCGGGGTACATTTGTGGCACTTTACTCTGTTCTTAAAACTTAAAATACTTATAAGTCATAACTACTAATCAACCACTCGTTAAAACTCGATTTTTATATTTCACAATAATTCTCAAAAAAATATTTTGCTTTTGAATCTGAAATTTAAAATGTTAGTTGTTTCTCGAAGTATAAAACAATGATATCGATAAAAAAAAAATAATATATACTTACCTACATTATTTTTAAAATGTAGTTTTGTAATGGATTCAAATTATGTACAAAAATATTTTAAAATTGTTTATGCTTTTTGAAATAACGAGTGTCTATTGTTAAAAGAATCACTTTGCATATATATTTATGTTTCATTATTTTGGTATGATTATAAGCGGGTCTAAAAGCTTTGTGAATTTTTTTCTTTAAAGTACGTGTTTTCTTGAACTTAAAAGTTTACATAGTTATTAAGATGTTTTTACTTTATTCATACAAATTGATAGTATTATAATTGCATATTTTATTTTGCCGTACCAACTAATAATAACTTTCAAAGCCTTTTTAAGGTTTCATCATTATATTTATTACCTATTTCGAAACGTGTACAAGAAAGTTAGTTCCTATATTTTCATTATTTTATGAGCTTTTATTATGAACACTGTTTGATCGAGGAGAGATAAAATAAATATAACTTTGAATTTAATGTTCATTTAAATAGGTAGGTATCTGAAAAGAGAATATTAGGTTTTAGTAAATCTTGTATAAATACGAGGAATCAAAATGTTATCACTCACCAAATACAGTTAGTAATTAGTATTAATTAAACATTTAAGAAAATTATAAAAGGGGAACAATTAAACAAAGTAGAATACTTTTTACAACGATTTATTAAATTAATTTCTGTTGTGAATATTGTTATGTAGGTATCAAAGGTCCTTGTTGTAAACTAAATTTTTTATCGGCGTTTGTAAGTATTTATTTATTTTTTCTCAATACTCATATTTTTTTATTTTTCTTTGTATCATATTCAATTTTTACGATTAAGTAGTGCTTTTTTGCCGTAAACGACTGGAATTTATGGAGACCATTGACTTTCAATATAACACCTCATAATATGTTCTAATTTATAATCCTAATTAAAAATATTTTATTTGTTTTTTTTATACATTTACTTAGACGTGCTGTCGTATGATTAATAGCTTTTCAAATTTAAGAATTTCCAGGGTTATAAAAAAAATGATTGCAAAAGTTTAAAAACCTATCATGGTCTGTGTTTAACACGATTTTGTGAACTTGTAAACTATAAATTATAACTTTTTCTGGTTTAGTTTTATGTGACACAACAGTATAGCTATTAGGTATATGACTCTTTATGTATTACCAATACTAATCTGGGTTGTAATTATTCATTAGCAGTTAATTTAGTCTTAGAATATTTCTAATTATACTCTAACTGTTCATACAATTATTGCAAGCAACTGATTTTATAGTTTATTGTTCCATACATAGGCATTTGCTTATTTTTATTTTACAATAATCGATGAATCATCACTTTAAATCATAATAGTTTGAAATATTTATTACGATTACAATTATTGTAGATTTTTATTTATTTTTTATAGTAATAATCATCTATTTTACATTTGTACACACCTCACGATAGTATACTTTATATTTTTGCTGTCTATATGGAATAAGTTACAACATGTTAACTTTGTAACATTCTATGGTGATATTTTAGTTAATGATATCATTGAACATCAAAAAGGCAATGATGCTGAAAAATAACAACTAGGGGATAAGTTAGAAAAGTTTTTACCCGATTATCATCAACCATACGTGTAATGGTCAATGATTTTAAAATAATTGTATTGTACTGGATCAAGATTTTTTCATGTGACTTATACATTAAAATAAATAATTATTATAATATGTAAGGTTCAAATTTGAATTTGGGATAGGACGGTCTTAATATGATACTAGTGAATCGTAATTTACTTATGTTATGTTGTAGATAACACAGATGATGGTTTATAAGAATTAACAAATATTTTTATAATATGAAATATACACTTGACAAGATGTAAATTACCTAGGCAAGTACCTCGTTTGAATATTAATTAATATCTAATATTTATACACTTAGAGCAAGCTTTTAAATCTAATATTTAGTCATTATTTAAAATAATTTTTTATTAGATAATATAATGACCACCATCCTACCCGAATAATGAACAATAGGATTTGGAACCACCGACTAAATAAATTAAATGTTTATTGTTTATATATTTTTTTCTTACGTTATTTGAATATATTGTTAAATACTATATTTCCAAATTCCAAAGTAATTTAATTTGAATTAATTTAGATAAATGTTAATATGTATATATTTTATAGCTCTTCGGCATTCATCAAATTAAAAATATTTAATTTTAAGTATATGTACATGTATATTATTAATTTATCATAATCGGCAAGGCAAATAAAATATATTTGTACGAATACGTTTTTAATACTTCTTCATTATTTCTGAAAAAAAGAGAATCATAACTATGTCCTTGGTTTTGTGTACCATGTTAAAGTTTATATTTCAAAATAATGATTTATTTTCTGACAGCTGAATTATTGATTTAATTTTATGAATACAACTTAAAAACGAAATAGCTTGTACTTTTTATTTGTGTTTAAAAATGCCACGTGGATATTATGTTTAAATTTATTTTAGAAGTTCATAAGTTATGAGGATTATTTTGAGTTGATAATAAAATATTATTAAATTTGTTTTTTGTGTGGTTGGAAGAGTTTGGACAAACAGGTAGATACATTATGTAGAAGAAATCAATTAAAAAGAGACAGAAACAGAGAGTAAAATAATGTTATTTTTGTAAGCCATACAAATGTGATTAATTAAAAATATATATTTTAATACTTATCTTCCTTAATTGATAGAACAATTCATTGACTCCATATTATATTAACTACCCCATATATATTATACGCGAAGAGTTATTTTGTTGTTTATAATAGTAGTTAAAATATATTTTCGAAAAGGATTTGTTTTTGGAAGCAGTGAGTAATATCCTTACATAATTTTCGTTCGGTAAACAAGATTATTATGTTATGATTGAAATTCAATTTATTGTTGTTAAAAATAAAAAATCAGAATGTATTTAATTTAAAATCGTTTATGAGGAAAATTTTTGTAGAGTGTTTATTGCAAGTTGTAACACGTATCTAGACGTTATCTAGTAATTGAAAATGAGTTGAACGTTCTTTTATAAATTAGGTGCCCAATAAAAAGAGAAAAATAGCAAAATACACCATCATAATAAAACCTAGGATCTTAAACTTTTGCGTGGAACATTTTACTCGCACGGTATCATACAAACTGAATAATATTATACGGAGAGAAAACGAAACGTAATTTGTCTAATGAACAAAATACGTTCGTACAATGTGTTTATGCTCAAGTAGGTATTCTAGTCCTAACGTCAGTAATAGCGTACGATTTACTTTTATACGTTTTGTTCGAAACGTACAAATATGAAGACACGCATAAATACATAATATAATATTAATATGTAGAATAGTAATATTTTAAACAATTTTTTTAATGAAATTCAAGCTCGACAAAACAAACGTGATTGTCACGACTGCATATCATCGCCCAAACGAGTATATGAGTTTTTTTGTTTGTTGGTACGGGTGCAGCGGGTGTCTCGATGACATGAAAATAATTAACGTCAAGACTTTGTCACAAAACCTATTATAGCCTTATAGCTCGTTGAAAACTCTGATGTGACATTAACTTATCAAAATATAATTAACGACCAGTGGAAACCATTAAAAAATACAATTTGAAAATATAGCAAGACTTTGGCAACAAATTATACTTGATGCATTTGTTTTTATCATCGATCGGATAATATTCTTTTTTGACCCTGCTAATTACAGTTGCTTTTAACTTTCTCATATTTTTTTTAAAAATTATGTAAAATATTGTACAAGCCACTCGGGCAAAATGAAAAAAGAAATGTCATACTCAAAATAATATATTTTTTAAAACTACAGTGTACTTAACCTACCTATTATACCATAGGTATTAGTTATTACCTACTTTAGTTGTTATGTTATAAGTTATAACTATCTAACTATTGAAATTAAAATTGTTAAAAAATACTTTTAAGTTAAAAATAATAATATTATTGATTGTATTTTATATCTTAATAGTTGGTTTAGTATAGGCACATAACAAATACAAAAGTAATGTCTTTAAGTAAATATGTAGGTTGTTGGAAAAAAAAGAGCTCATCGGCGTCATTTTGAGGGAATGTTATAAATTTTAAACGTTAATATAAAAATGTAATTAAGAATTGTAGACACTTTACTGAAAATAAGTAAGTATGGTTTTTACACCCCAATACATTTTCAATATTAGATAGCGTAATAAATAAAGTGAAAGAATTTTTATGATGTTCAAACGATTAGATTTGAAATTAAATTTAATAGATTAATCCACTTTTTATAGGTCATAAATTTCGAAGTTGTATAATATATATACATGGAATATTGGAAATAACTGAAGACATCAGAGATATTATTTGTAACTCGATTAAAATCAGCAAGTAGGTACCCAATATGATAATATATACAAACTAAAAATATATTAAGTACTATTTAAAATATCATAATACATGCTTGGTTGTAGTCATACACAATTATTAATAATAATTAATTTTTAAAAATTATTTATAACACATTTTTAGAATTGATGATACATAAAAATAACGTAAATAGTTGTCATCTGTGGAATCATCAAAATATTAATTAATTATTAATAATTAAATTATGTATATTAAATGTTATAATATAGTGAAGCTCTAAATACTTGTCATATTTATGGGTTTTATTTGTTTAGGGTTTTTGCACAGTTGTTTTTAGTTTTTGCTTTAGAATTGTTATCTCTGAATGAAGTAAGCAATTATACTATGTGACGAATTTTTAACACCCAGCTTTGTGTCTGGTGGGGATTTTTACAATTCATATCTTAACACTGAGTTATATGTATTTTTATTTAATTTTCGTGTATAGGCGGTAATTATTGATTATATATTCTGTTTATTATAGTTTCAATAAATAATCATTTTTCTTAGTTCTTTGGAATGGAATATTAGACTAGGTTATAATGTTATAGTTGGTGTTAAGTGTAATGACTAATGAATAATGACTGATTGAATATAATATGTCTCGGGGTATCGAAGTAAATCCAATATAGATGTAATGAAAAGCTCTGATTTGGGAAATTAACATAAAATGGAACATCAGCGTTAAGTTTTACAGTTTGTTTATTATGATTGATTATCGTCTTGTAAATGAAAGAAGAACGAATAATGTTTTACATAAGTGTAGAAAGCATGACACAGATTGATTGTATCTTCATGGGAAATTTTGAATTAAAATAATGCAAGTACATTATATACGTAGAACATTGATACGATGTAAGAGTAGGAATGTTTCGTTGTGACATAGACTGATGTTGAAGGAGCTCATTTACGAAAAGTAAAATAAAAAGCGAACATACCATACTGATCCAGGTAGGCCACAAGCTGATGTATCACTGGGGTCGTTGCGTTGTAAGTGGACGACGAGGTGGTGATGTCAGGGGTAGCGGACTAAGGTTAAAACCACGTTGAAGTGGTAACGGCGTAGCGACAAGGGTAGTGATATGTAAACTCATTGATTTTAATTACAATATGTACTTGGGACTAGGGTGATTATTTGGCCGTACATAATATAATAATATTGACCATTAATTGAATATCAGTGTTGTGAGAAATGTCATTAGTAAAGTGAATTTAGTCACTAGAGATAACGTTACTATTGAACATGTATTCTTGTAATTTTCCTCGTATTTGCCTAAGTTAGAAATTAAATGATTAAAAAGAAGCAGGTATTTAGTATTTTAGACTAGGTATGTATTTTTGAAAACGTTACTATATATAATAATTGATTAATATTGAATGATTTTGAGTGGAGAACTACATTCTATATACAGACAATTTTGAATTTACATCAATAATACAAATCAACAGAATTTAAATTTTTGAATGAAAAATTACTATGTTACTTATTTACCTATTAAATTTTGTATCGTTGAGTTATTATAAATATTTCGGGAAACGTGTGTTTATAATATTTGTTAGGTTATTAATTCCTACTTTTTAAATAAAGTAGTTATTTAATTTCATATAATATCTTGTAGACAAAGTAAAATATTTGAAAAAAAAATAAATTTGTTTAATAAGTTTTAAAAGAAATACATATTATTTAAATCATCATTAATACCTAACAAAATTTCGAGGTATTACCTAATATATTTATTGTGATATGAAGAAATAGCGTTGTAATAATGAAATATAAGCAGATATTTGAAATAATATTATTGGAGTATCGATAAGGTTAGCTGATGCAGAAAAATATAATACGAATAGTAGAAAAGTTGCTAACATACCTAGCTAGGTATATGTGTATAGCTGTATAAGTATTAAGATACGTCTTATATAGCTATTTCATCGATATTAAAGAGGTAGGTACTTGAATGTTTTGTAATTACCTATTTGTTCATTAGTTTGTCGTTAGTAGGATTGAGCAGCTCCTGGAATCTTAACTTGGCGGGAAATTATAGGAATTTTCGGGATTGGCCGGGAGCATAAATAAATGGATGGCATCACATTTTTCATCAATATAAAAAAATATAATTAATTTACAAGTGCAAAACAAGAATGTTGCGGTTTTCTTTTAAAGGTTTAATATTTAAATTTACAATAATAAGTAATTGAAATAATAAACAAATAATAATCAATTAATTCTAAAAATTAAAGCAATATTAATCGACATAAACGAGAACTTGCCATATGAAGATTTCAAAATCGCTATTGGCAACATATCTTGTTCTAAATTCTTACATTATATTTGTGTCCCGAATACCTAAATGTATTTATTATATTTTCCTAAAGCACCCAATTATTATAATTCAAGAGACACCTAAAATAATCTAACCCAACAGTTATTTTGTGTTTTTACAATATACAGTGACACAGTATAACTGTAGTTACTGATTATCATCAATATCAAATACGTTACACTCTAACGGTGAGAGTGTAAGACACCAAGAACTCACCTTATCAAACATAGTCAAGTTATATAGGTAACAGCAGAACAATTCACATTTATTTGATTTACTGGCTAATATTTATTTTGGCATGGATACCATTACTCTATTATAATAAGTAATATTTTAATATACCATTTGACTAAAAATATTATAAAGCACCTTCCTATTAATATTTGAATATTTAGTTATTGAAAAAAAATTACTTATTAAAAATATGTATTTACGGTTTAATTGTTTTGTATTCCCGGGAACGATCCTGTTCCCGTGACCCTGTGCAGTTCCGAATCCTAATTTCATTTCATATTTGGAAATCAAGACTATACCAACTTTCGAGATGTTATAACCCTGGGCTTTGAAAGTGGTGAATCTGGTCTTAAATGGATATAAACCAATTATAAGGCATTAAAGCCCGATTGACTAAGGAACGGTTTAATGATAATATTATATAATGATAAGGTGTCCAAATAATATTAACTATTACGTGTAAAAATTCTAATGCATTTTATTTATATCCACATATTATTATATAGTTCAACACCATTAATTATGTTGTACGTGTACCATTTATTTTTTGGGGCCACTTAATATAGAGTTGGGTTACTGAACAAACAAGGTTTTTCTCATTATTGACATAAGTACCTAAGTAAATGTCATTGCACAATTTCCATTTAAATTATTATTTACCCGGGTTGAGTCGAAGTATTAAATGTCTTATCAATAAGCTATACGTTATTTGTGAAACCGTTTTCAAATATTTGAATTTTAGTAAATGAGATATACCTAAGTCAAACAAAGTTTCATGTTAGGCATATGATAATATATACTTTAGTAAAATATTATATGTGACGTTGGATCTTCTATTTTCTTGTGCTGAAAAATTTTATGTTGGTTTTCTTAAGAACGTTTAGTTTAAAGTAAAATATGTTTTCTATACGATCATGAAATATTTCAAGGAGGGTTGGTCAATTGTATAAAACATATATTTATATATACAAACTCGTTGGGGATTATTAAAAGAAACATGACGTGTTTAATCTTTCAGTTTTAGAATAATAAAAATTATTCATTATCTATACAATTTAATAATTGCCTAAGGTATATAATTTAAATGTTAAGTTAATGTTTGAATTAAGATTATTCTGAACGTGATATTTAAATTTAAATTTATACTTAAGTTAAATTTAATTTAGGTGTTTTATACATTTTTGTTTGAGATGTTTGTTATATTTTATGATTATTTATATATTTGTGTGTTAACTAATAAGAAATAAATGTTTTATTCAACCGTCCGCTCAATAAAAACGAATCCGAATACGTTTTTAATTCAATACGTCTTCACACATACAGTGTAGCTTACTACTTCTTCCGATATAAAAGTAAATAAAATGGATGTTGCCTTTAGTATTCGGTCCTGATTTTATTTGTAATAGAAAAGAAAATAATAAATAAAAAAAGAACCAAAATGAAAATAAGAAAAATATACTGAAGGGAAAAGAAAAGTTCGACATTGTAAAAGTCATGTTGAATTGTTGATAATGGCATCTGCAAGCTATATGGATTGTTTGCTTTCAAAATAAAACGATATTAGTATAAATGAGTAATATTTACTTTGACGATTCCAAGGAGTAATATGACACTGGCTGCGAAGATGAACAAATTTGTTCCAATTACAGCCGAGTACGCGATTTGAACACCTGTAATAGATGGGTAAATATGCATTAGTTTAATTTAATAGGCAGTTATTGTGTAGTGACACATCTGTATCATCAGCTGGTACTTTAAATAAGCAGAATTTATGAGTCTTCCAGGAGAAGGCAAACTTCAAATTCAAGAAAATCGTGAATACAGCATTATACAACATTTAACCGATAAACATACACCGTGTGAGGCAAAATATCTGGTATCCACTTAGAAATAGTTTTTAAAACGTTGTAATAATACATGTGGTAAAACTATCAAATTCAAAGACTTTTGTGCAACTTTTTATAATCACACTTTAAATGTGTTGAAGTACGAAATTGATTTGTTTTTTGTTAAAATTACAATATTTATGTCCCCAATTTCGTAAATCTATTTTTAATATTTTTTTCAAAGGAAATACATAAATTTTATTTTATTTGAGGTTGTTTGTAAGTTATAACTTACGAACATTAAATATCAGATTAAGATATTTTCGACTCAACCGTATAAAATATTAATACATTAATAGATGAAAAAATATGAATAAAAGCAATTAATCTTAAATGGAGACAGATTTCTTATATTATATATCTTTTATAATTATTTTTCTCAACTTTTTTGTATAATGAAATACTGTACATTAAATTATTATATTTTCACTAGAAAATTGATTAAAATAATAACTCGTCTTATACTTAGATATTTTGATGTTTTAATAACGTTTATTATTGTTGTCTGAAGTATTATTATTAAAAAAAATAATTAACTCAATAAAGCATAATTGCAATAATTTAGCATTATTTTTCAAAAACTTACTTAGGTAGGTACAATAAAAGCAATTACGTTGTTTTATTGTATCTGTATGATTATGTATCTCATTATTTAATCCATTATGCTTTTTGTTTAGTATGTAACGGATTTTGTGGATTAATTAAATGAAAATGATGCAAACCGAAAAAATAATAAAATTGTATACCTACTAAAATACTTATCTATGTCCTATTGAAGTAAATATATTGTCAAAATAGATAATATTATACTAACAATTTAAACTCTAACATAGTAAGGTTTTACCATACAATTTTACTGTTACAATTACTGACTTAATTTTAATGTGTATCATTGGCGCAACTAGGGGGGGTGCTTTGGGTTCTTACCACCCCCTAAGTCAAAATTAGCATCCCCTTAAAGAAATCTTTAGGTGTTAGGTTCTATTGAGTCTCAAAAAAACCTAGAGCTTAAGCACCCTTTAGTTGGAATGTCTAGTTGCGCCAATGATGTGTATCATGGTTGATAATAATTAATGAATACACTATATACGGCATGTTACAATCCATAATAACCATATATTAAAAAAAAAGTCTGAGGCACTCGTGGACTGCCGCGGTAAAGCTATTGCATAGCAATTTTGTAGCTATGTATCATGTAATTATAACTATTTATTTTTGTATGATATTAATTCAAGTTACACTTTGTGAGCACGACGACCGAAAAGAAGATGACAAAATGAGGTTTTTTTGTTGATAATTGTAGATAAAAGCCGTACGGAAATATTTTATTTGAGACTTTTTTCTTAGACAACTGGTTAGACTGTAAATAATAAAAATAATAATAACATCTTACGGTCACGCTTTTTCGTTACGAAAATATTTTTTTCAGTCACCACGATAAAAGCGATAAAAGCTATGCAATAGCACAAAAATGAATTCATAGATTATCTAAAGAAGAAAGAATAGTAAGTAGGTACCTACTTATTATAGAATATAAATAGCTTATATACTATGGGAACGATTTACGATTAATCATATGAATACTTTTAAATTAAATTTTATTATATTATGATAGTGGATAAGTTATTTTATTTAATTTTTCATACTATAATATAACTTAAAATGTTATCATTATATTTGCGATATATTTAAACGTAGGATATGAAGGACGATCGATTAGAAAAAATCGAAAGGTTGAAAATGCGTAGATATAAAATGTTTTTCTTTTAACTAAATTGAGTTTTTAGTGGTTATTAGTAGGTGGATGTTCTATTGAGTTTTATTGGTATTACAACTACATATTTCTAAAACTCTCATGGCAAAAAAAAAGGCATTATGTAGTAAATCTTAAGTCCCGTAGTTACGTGTTACGGTCGAGGAAATAAGAAATATTAGTTCGAAACAATAGAAATGGTCAATTGATAAGTAATGTTTCGACTGTGTAATCCATTTACTGCATATCGGAGGTCGGACTACCTATTGTATTATCAGTTTTTTTTTCTTAACTTGACGTGAATTTAGTTACAATACCAATACTTAAATGTTTTATTTTTTATTATCTCCTTACGTTAAATTGAAAGAAAACGAACAATATAATAAATTTCTATTAAAGTTAAACTTTTTTAGTCCATCAATTCAAAATAGAACCTATATATTTATTATTATGGAACTATTATATATTTTTTTTAATAATACTAACAAAACACCACCCGATCAATCTCTACACATCATCACCAAATTCCTCGACGAACTAAAATCTATACTTAACCCCCTTCTTGCTGTTTTAACATCCCTAATAAACAAATTAACACTCCCTGTAACTCCTACCCTATAACACTCACACACACACACCACATATTCCACACATCAATAACATAAATACATAATATAAAAAAAATTATATTATGTATAAAATTCTAAATTAAACTGTCATTGTTATCGTTTTCTTTTTATAACTAACTTGTTGTAACATGTAATATGTTGATACATTTTAATTTATAATAAATAAAAAAAAAAATTATTATTAATACAATTAAACTAGTCGATTATTTAATATTAAAAAAATTGATTTATCTAGTTTCTGATTACTTTGTGTGTTCTTGTTATTCAATTCGATCATAACTATTTTTTCAGATTATCATGTATTTAATAACATCTTCTAAAATGATTTTCCTAAAAGGAGTTAGGAGTATCTTGAAAAATAATATTGTTTACTTCTGTTTGAGTGAATCTACAGTGTTTGTGCTGTAGTTACTATTTGACCAATGTTAACGACGAGTCGAAGAGATTTGAATGAAAATTATTTTTTTTAGATATTTATTTTTCCTATCAATAATTTAAGATGTATACATTCTTAAAAGATTTTGAATTTTTTTCTTATTACATTTCAAGCATGTTCATTGCGAGGTTCAGAATATTATATTAATTGTATACAAGTTGGTAGTTTTAGGATAGTCAATAGTCGTGTGAATGTGAACAGTCCAGGGACCAGAATAGGCGTTTATCAAATAGTAGTCTGAACAATTGTGTTTTGTGTATCAGCGCATAAGATGGGTATAGATGGTTATCTAAAGGGTCAGAAGGTAGGAGTTGATCATGACGTAATGCAAAGGTTATATATTGTATATATTCAGTTCCATCAACTATAATATACACCTACGGGAATACAATGGTGACAACAGAGATCAATATTAATTTAAAATGGCATTATACATTTTGTATTTATTTATTTTTATATAAAATGCGTTCCACGACTGCCTTTAAGTTATAGATTATTGAATAATAATAGTTCTACCCTTTTTAAATAGTTTGGATTTCAAAATATTAGAAAATTCATAAGAATACAATGTTGTTGAGCTCATTGTAATAAACCGCTCGACGAATTTTAATCACATTATTTTAAATTGAAGTTTAAGCGATAAAATAATAATAAAAATTATACAGCGGGTACCACTTAAATAACAATCGGAGATTCAAGTCCTAAACAGCGGTTGAATGGTAAATTATTCAAATCTGCTGGGTATTGGTTACAGAAATTCATTAATAATTATGGAGATTACTTAGCAGATAAAACGGAAACAAGATATTAATTATAATCAGCATACATTAAGGATAAGTGTCTTAATATAATGAATTATGTAATATATCAATTCATCTAATTCCATTTAACTAATATATTAAATTGGGTAAAGGTAGATCTCTATAGATAGGTAAGATTAACCATTTTGACCATTTATGAATAAAAGTAAATAAATAATTCATAAAAAAATATCATAATAATTAATAAAATATAATAATCAAATTATAGTGCTGAAAATTATTGACCTAGAAATATTTAATGGATTTTAAAACAAAAAGATAATCCGGAAGTAATATAGAACAACGTCATATTTTTTTAAGTTATAATTTTCTAATACCATATATTTTATTTTTAGTGTTTTTTTTTTAGAGATATATCAGTGCAAGCCATAAGAAAATACTTAACATATTTTTAGAAGTTTGTATAGTTTGCCCGGATGGTTCTATTATTAAATTGTGTCGAAAACTTTGACTTTTATGCCATATTGAGACTTTTTCTCGAAAGTTATTCTCCAAACCTTGGGTTTTAGGTATGGTGATTTGAAAAGTGGCGACGGATAACTTTTAATGGTGTTCGATTTAATTGCCGGGCGAGAGGACACGTACGCGCGAGAATGGCTTGAGATGAACGTGAGCTCATGGATAGAAAAAAAAAAAAATACGAAATGAAAATCGATATTGAAAATCGAAAGCGTTCATAAGCGTTTAGCCGCGCCCGTGGCGACTACTTATCACCGGCCCGTAAAAAAGTTTACCGAACAACTCGCGGCGTCCAACAAGAAAAAAAAAACAAAAAAACAGCGAGAGAGAAGACCACGTAAGGCGCGGGGGTGTGGCGCGTGGGTGTTGGTATGGTAGAAGTATAATATGTGGGGCCCATCTTAAATGGGGGGGGGTACGGTATAATATATACAGATATGTCATGGGGGGGGGGGAGAAAGTTAAGGAAGAGGCTCGATAGAAGGAGGGGGGTGGAGAGTTCACTGCGATACGATCTTATAATATCAGAGTGGCTGGCGGTGGGTGTGGGTTCAGACCCCGTGTACTATCGCTGGTCGCGTGCGTATATAATACGTCATGTTATGTTACGTGTGTACGTATATATAAATAATGTTACTATACGAAACGCGGTCCGTCGAATTTAATCAATTATAGTTTCGCTGCTTCCGCCGATACGTCGTCGACCGGATAAGCTGCACCGTGTACATTACACGGTCTGAGCAATTCATTCATTAGAGACGAACCGGCAAATATTTCGCACGCCGTTTGCGCATATCGCGTAATCGATAGACGTTGCATTAATGACGAGCACCGCCCGTTTTATCCATAATAAATAGTACGTATATATTAAACGGTGTATTATCGGACTCGCGGTCACGGGGTTTGGCGGAGGGGTGGGTGGGGGAGGATGGTCGAATAGTCCGTCGAGACCCAACCGCAGCACTCGCCTATATAATACTATACAACATTTTTCAACTTAAAACACGTAAGACAATATAACAGTATTATGTGATTCGAGCAAATGCAATTAATACAATTATCTACGGTACGCTGTACTGGGTCTGAGCATTTAAATTTGCATTGTTCTGGGAAATTAGTCTTATTCGTTTGTCTCTGTATTTCTACGCACCGTTATGAAAAACGCGTGAACATTTCCCATAGATATCATATTGTGAGCTTCAAAGGTATTTGAGTTCAAAGGTCACGTATAAAGATGATAAAAATGACATTTAAAAAAAAATCTCGCTTTCTATTTGTGTTATATTTACAATAAAGACTTCAAACAGAAATCGTAGAGTAAAAAATCGTCTACAAATAAAAATTGTATACCTACCAGCTTATGTTTTTTTTTTATGTATAAGATATTTATTACAGTGTACAAATTAAAAATAGTAAGACCTTAAAATTTAAGACTTTAGACTTTAATGTCTAAGTTGCATATTTATTTCATCACGACCAAATAACAATAATTAATCCTTTAATTCACGTGCATATAAATTCATCTTGCTCGGGTAGATAAACCTTTCCATATTCCACCGCGATGACAACGACTGTAAACCAATCTACCTTTCTGGCTTTCTCTGACTCCAACGACAAAGCATTACCAATATTATCCTGACACACATCGGTCACGTCTCCACGGGTTCCGCGAGTAGAATTTCTTCTTAGTGCAAATTTTTTTTTATACACTGCCTTTAAGTTTTCATGATATAATACGTTTTATTTTCATAATATTATAAACTCAAAATCTTGTATTTCCATTAATTTAAAAATGTAAAAGTCGTATCGCACGCAGTAACAACGTGTAAAAACTAAATGTTTTCTTTATAACATTAATAATAATAATTATGGTGGTCTAGACTTTCAGATGAATACATTTTCTATTCAAAATTTGTTCTTGAGAATAAAAAATTCTGTGAATACGTGCATTATGTATTTAGATTAAGCATCGAAAATATTATGTGATAATACAAAACATACACCTCAAATAAATCTATTATGTATTCGTATTATTTTTATGTACTTTTATTTTTCATAGGTTGACATTACATATATAATAATATACTGCAATAACAGTTACTTGTACGTAGTACAAAATGCATTCATCTTGTAGAGAATTGTTTCGTCAACAATATTTTTGGTTTTTCTATAGTTCTATCGTAGTATCAATAGAATCCAAGATATTTTCGAAAAGGTGATTTGTTTTTAGTAAAAAATCAATTTATTTGAATAGTCGACAGTTCACAAGCCAAATGGGAACAATAGCTTGAGCATAAAACCAAACATAAACTCTTTTTGTAGACATTTTTTTCTCCTATGATTTTTCTATGAAATTATTTTTAATCGTAAAACCATTACCAACAAGATATTTACCGTAATGATATTTTCACGTGTCCTTTGACCTCTCAAATAATATAGGCCGGAACTTTTTACGTCGTGGTGTTCATATAAGTACCTACATAATGGTGTAATAAATATGTAAGTTTGCGCAAAAACATTCAGCCATCAGCGCGTACCCATTTTTTCCTCGGTTATATCCTAATTTGACTGTGCTATATTCGTTTGATTTTAGGTACTACACTATATTTTACACAATGTATAATGTATATACTATATATATATATATATATTTATTTATTTATAATATATAATAATATTGTTGCTCAGTAATAAATTAAGAAAATTGTATAGTCGGTGTGTAAAAATAAAAATAGCCGAACGTTTATTGTGGTTACGTGCCTGTGTATCACGAACCAAAAGACGATCAGACAAAAACTACTGCAGATAGGTTTTTCTGTGTTTCGGGGTCGATGTTTTCCCGATAATGATCGCCGCAACACGCCCGGCAGAACAAGGGCGTCTTTTACGATCGAATTATCATTACTACCTATCGGTATCAAACTCAAGTGACGAGAAATCGACGCGATTTTATTCGGTTTCTATCGTCGTATATGCACTCTTAGCGTTCATACCATTTAAAAGTCGGTTAACAAACCGAGAGTTAGGAACTAAAGTAGGTAGGTACATAATAATATAATATACTGTTTATATATATATATATATATATATACCAAAGTAATTGAAAGTATATATAATATGTATATAATTTGTAATACCATTAAGAATCGCGACAAGCTAATAAACCGTTTCCAGCAAAGCTGTACATTGAGTTTAATCTTTTTCCAGATTTTCCGGCAAAGGCGGAGCAATGCTTCCGCGACTAACAAGTTTTAGCTCCGGCGCTAAAAGTACTTTTCGAGCAATTTTAGATTTTAAATATTTTATCATGCTATTTAATTCACTTCGCATTAAGAGTTTTCCCTCAGTTTATCACACGGCTTTACTATATTACAATCTGAATAATTAAATTCATTTCTGCCTGAAACAGTATTAAACACAGTATGTACCATCGAGGCGTTTTTATGATAGGTACTGGTATAGAATACGACGAGGTATTTTAGTTGATTGAAAATTAAAGCAAAAGATGTTCTCCGTTTTCGTTATAAGTTGTGTTGTAATCCATCTATGTTTATAAATTATAAATGAACCGGATAATTCATAGAAATGTCTAACACCAACACACAGCTTTTAAAAAAAAAAATATTCGGTTGAGTTTAGTTACGAAACGAAAAATAAGCCGTTAGAAATAAAATATAACGATGCCCGATAAAGGCTCAAATTAAATTATAAACAAATAAAACTAAAATTAAATTATAATATAATTTCCTTACATTACATTATAGGGTCTGCTTATTAATTATCAACGGTGCTCAGTTTATGGTTGTATTCCATTAAATAATGTAGTAAAATAAAAAATATTACGATAAAAGGTAAGCACCTATATTCTTTTTAAATAATATGTAAATATGTGAACACTTATAAATAGTGGACAATTCTTGCAAGTTCATAATTTTAGCATCGGAATTTATTGTCTTTAAATTGAACAAATTATTATGTAAATTACGATATATTCATTTTGTAGTATATTACATTTAAAATGTACGTAAATATATTTTATTAAATAAACTATGTTTACTCACCATAAAATACATCTTGAAGATGGACTGCATTTTTCATGTTTGAACTTATCATCCAACTGTATATTAGTACAACTAAGACAGAAATATTCTGAAACATACCAATTGTATAAACATAAAATAAATATTTATGAAAAATATAATTTCATACATAAAAATAAAATATTAATCGTTACAACATAATGTTCTCGTTAATAATCATTTTAATCATTTTAGTAACAATATTTGTATATTGTTTAATATTATGTCGGTACCTACTCTATTAAATTTTGTATGCAATAAACATAATACATAAATACATGAGTATACGTTCACGTTAAAAATGAATGGTTTTTTTATCACTTAGGTGAGAATAAAAAAAATAAATTAAAAATTTGTTTAAAATCTGTGGGTACTTTGTGTGTAATATGTATTATGTACTATAATTAGAGTACCTATTAGATATGTATTTAGATTATAATAGTAATATTGAATTATCGTTTTAATAATTTTTTATTTATACCTAATATTAAAAACCAAAAAATGTTTATGTTATAAACATTGTTTATAAAGCTTCATTGGATCCGTTCAAACATATACCTACCACATAGATAATAATATTATTATGTATATTTAATATAAATTAATTTATTTTCGAATAATTTCCAATTAGTAGTTTTGAAAGAGTTACTATGTTTTGATCGTCTTTTCAGAATTGGAAACCTTTATAAGCCTATATTATGACATTAACATCTATAAGTAGAGTTTTGAATTTGGGTAAAAGGAGTAATCGTATTATACGTTCCTTTATAAAGGAAATCATCACAGTCATCAATAATCTTAGTATAAAACACATCTTCTTATACTCTGATCCAAATACCATAAAATTACTATTATAGCAATCGTAAGAAATGCTATTTAAATTTTAACTAGATGTATTAGCTGCTACATTGTAACTATAGTATATAAAATAAAATGGATTTACTTTTTAGGGTTCGTTAAGATTCAATAAACGTCTGACATCCAGAATCTAAGTAATAGGGGAACCCAACAAAGAATGATAAACAGACTTATCTTATTGGTCATACAAATATACAATATTATCTCATGGATTTCTCATAATGATCAAATAGTTACCAAACCGACTTGTGTAAGTGTAATGATAACTACTTTAAATCTTTAAATACTCTGTCAAATACATAATAAAAGAATGCCGCCAATGTACTATCATCATCTTCAATAGGTTTACCACACAACATGAACGTAGTACTGAGACCAAACTTAAATCTCATTACAATCTAATTATAATTTGAAATAAAGCAAATTTGTACGATGAAATGTAACCAAGTTAAAATGTATAATTGTAACAACAATTATGCAAACTACTTTATAGGTTGGTGTATTGAAAATCTACTTACAACACTAATGGCCTTTGAAGTCAATGTTGATAATAATCAATAAAAAAAATAAAAATGTATTTAAGTATGAAACGTTTCTGTTACTTATAACGTGAAAGAAAAAGAAAGCATACCTATATAATATTCTTAAGTCTGACGAAAGTATTAATATTAAGTTGTTTCGGATTTACAGTCACTTTATATTTTTAGGTAGTTGGAAAATTTAAGTGTCCTTAGGATATTTTTCTTGTTAAAATTAAAATAATATTTTTTATCATGAGATTCAGCAATAAAAAAAAAAATAAAAATAAAAATAATTATTCCAATGGTTGAATAGGCATAATAATATGTATTATATTATGTTGTCTTCAGAGAGGTTATTTTCTAACAATATGAAATCAAATATAGGATTTAGGAATTAATGTTAATAAAATTACAGTAATTTGTATTATCGGACAGCGTAGAAAAATGCATGTAGGTATCATTAATATTAAAACAATATAGAAGTACTTTACAAGAATATTTTTCATCACATATTATTATTATATTATTATACGATATAGCAGGTAATAGTGATGTGAAATTTATATGACTATATTCATTGAAATTCGAAGTATGTATCCATAAAACTATAGTTATATCGAAAGGAAAGTGGAAAGTAGCTGATACTAACTTGACGGTGTTTGAAGACAAACTTAATCAACTATACTATAACTATATTAAAGTATACCTCGTCATGTATTTTAAAGTTGTTATTATTATTGTTTTTTTTTTTTGTTCAAGTTTGCCTAAGTCTTTGGCCAGGGATTATAAGTCTGCAATGCACTACAATATACACTTTATGTATAATAATAATTGTTTGAGTTGTACTGTGTTTGGTTCTCCACTTTGTTACTCGATATAATATTGTCGCAATGTGGAAATCGAGTTCTCATTTACGGATAATAAATTAATAACCATACAGGGACGATAATTATACGACCGGACGTTTGCTGTTTGCCTATAAACAGGGTGTTCAAAAAGAACTGGTCATTGGAAATGGTTTTGGAAACGGTCATTGGACTAATAATTATAGGACTGGAAGTATTATGATATAATTAATGTGGTGATTAAAAAAAAATATTTTATGTAATACAATATGACCAGTAGTGTTGTCTGTTATTGTTATATTAAAAAAATATCATGCGGGTATAAAAATATGCAAACAGTTGTAATCAAAGCGTTTCCTAATTTCTTGGACACCACTCCCCCATATGCAGGCCATACGAGTACGTGATTGGACGGTTTTGCGCGATATGTGTAGATGATGTTAAGACGTTGCGAGCGTAACCACACACGCATGGTGTTATGATAATAATATAGATAGAACATTTTCCCGCAAATATCACCCGTTTGAGGAAATGGAGTTTCCAAAGTCTCGAAGTTATTATTGTTGTACACAAAACTTACTTCTGACCAACATAGACACAGCACATACAATAATAATCAATAAACAATAATTATTATCAAAATTTTTATTTTGTCATGACGAGTAAACCCCGTGCCTCGTAGACGCGTCGCGAGGTCGTTTGACTCGTATCCACACAATAGTGATCTTATTGTTTGCAAGTACCCAGTGTAACCGACTGTAGGTACAGTCGTATTATTAATCGTCGATCGAAAGGAATTGATGTCGATAATAACGAAAAAAAATAAACGAAATATATTTGCCGACCTATTTTCCAAATAATTGAAATGAGAACCTAAATTGAGTTAAGTTTTTAATTTGACGCTTTATTATTAGTGTGATATATATTATGTGATATATTTTAATATATATATATTAAATTTTCCTCAAGTCATGGTTTTCGCGCACTGTGGTGTTATTTATGTCCATCTAACTACTCGCATATTTTATATCTCCATAAAAAGAAATATTATACGAACAGTAATTATATTTCATTATGAATTTTAGTACATATAATATCTTATCATTTATTGTGCACGGCACATTATTATCGTCCATTAATCTTTGTGGTGCGAGTAAAATAAACACGAATTAAAAAAGACATTTTTTTTGTCTGTGTAATTGTACCGCCAGAAGATTAATTTTGTTGGTAATCACAATTATTAAATGATACTGTCAATGAATTCTTTATGACGCATTTGATATATTTTACTGATCTAAGCTTATTGTGATACATTGTAATAATATATTATTTTATATAATTTCAATTGTGTCTCTATTAAGAGTAATAGAATACTTATAGATTATATTGTATATATATAGCATTGATGTTCTCAGTCGCGAATCCAGAATTTTTTTTTTGGTAGGGAGGGATTTATTGTTGACCATTTTTTTCTGAAAACGATTGGGAACAAATGCTAAATGGTAACTGAATGTTTAAGTTATATTTTAAAAAATACAATATGGTCACAAAATCCATATCTTATTGATGATAAATTATATAGATTAAGTCGTAAAATCCATATCGTATCTATAGTAGTCTTAGTAGGCACTGTAGTGTAAAATATAGGTATCTGTTATCGGTAGATCACACGTTCTACTTACAACATTTTATCGTAGATAGCCATTTATCGGTAGATCACACGTTGGACCGGTCCCAGGAAAAATATAAAATTTGGGGTAAATATTCGATAATAAATCTATGAATACCACATTGGTATCATATTATATACATTTTTGAAACTGAGCGGAGCGATGAATGTATTGATTTTACAATGATGTGTGTTTTTTTAAAATTTTTTTTTGTGTCTGTCATCACCTTTTAAGTCAGTAAAAGTGCTCGGATTTTCTTCAACAGTATTTTTTCTGATAGGAAAGTGAATCTAGTTGTTACTTTGGGGGGTCAAAAGTAAACATTTCCCAGTAGATTTCAATAGCGACGTGAGAAACAAAAGAAAAATTAAGGAAAAACGGAAATTTTTGGTGCTACTCATACAATTTTGACTGAATGTTTATATTAGCATTTTCTATACACCATAACATTTTTCAAATATTTTGATTTATTTTGAGCTGTTTACGGACATTTACAGTTTCCATTTTCTTTAGTTTTTTTTTCTATAAATATCAATACAATTTTATTTGTTGGTTAAAAAAGTTTGAAAATTTAATAGAAGGTTCCTATTATATTGTTTCAAGGGCAAATGAAAAAAATTAAAAATCCATAGCCATAACTTTTTTTATTAGCATCTAAAGTTCAAATATTGACAAAATACGTAAAAATGACGAAAATTTGCAAATTATTTTGAGTTAGAAATTCATGAAAAATTTTCTTTTTAAATCTAAGATTTGAAAATGTAATACAAGATTCCTCATAAGTTTGTCTACCATTTTCAAAAAAAAAAAAATGTTTACAAGCAAGTCAAATTAAATTTTTATGAGCGTTTGAAATTCATATTTTTACAACATTTGATATTCACTCTATTTCTCATGTAACGATTTTCTTATTTTGCTGTAATCAGTGGCGTGCGCAGGGGGGGGATTATGGGGGATATATCCCCCCATGGGCTTTTTTTTAATCTCAAAACAATTGGATTTTGGTTCATCAAAATAATGTGTACCTAATTTGAAGTTTTAAAATTTCTTATCGAAAATATTTTCTGTGATAAAATAATTGATAAGTAATTTATAACGCTTTTAGTTATACGCATTGTTATCATTATTCTTTACTTAATACCATACCACGGTCGGGTTATCTACACCGTACTTAGATAACCGTGCTTAATACTTATCGTGACAAAATAAATAGGTATGCTATCAATTAACCAATATTTTTGTATCATTAATTATTAGTAATTCTCTCGAACGTATTTTTATTTGGTTTTTGTAATTGTATGTAATTTTATATTTTTACTACATTAATTATGGCTAAACGTAGTTGTTCAATTTCATCTTTTTTTCAAAAAAAAATTGAAAATGCAGATGGTGAACCAACGAGTAATTTGACATCTCACAATAGAGACCCTGGAATTTCAGAAATAAATTCTTTTAAGTGTTTAAACAATCCAGATGATACAGTAAGCAAAATATTTGAATAATTAGTAATAATAAAATGGTAGTAACTTAATAAATAATTATAATACATTACTGTCAGTTATTTACAATTGTTGAAAACATCTTTTTAGTCAAACTGTGTACCAAATTTTATTTTAAATAAAGAAAGTGACATATTTGATATCGTTGAAGCTAATTCAAAACATTTGAAGGCAATGAATTACTATATTTCATGAGATATTTTAAATTTTAATATGTTTGTACTACATACATTCATTTGAAATTTATATTTAGACTATTTCATTCAAATAATTAAACAAGTTTTTTTCTTACAGGATAGGAATATCAAAACCGATTTTTTTATTATATTTATTTAAATTATATTTATATTTTATTTATTCATTTAAAATAATTCAACTCATACTCATTCCAGCGTTATATATGTTAATGAAGATTTAACAAATATATATTTTTATTAAATCAATATGTATGATTTACTACGGTTAAGTACAATTTTACTTTTAAATTTGCTTAGGAATTAGGATGTATTTATTTATGCTTATGCTTTGGCTATACAAGTATACACTATACAATAATACAACATTATAATTTATAATAATGCACTATATTATGGTTAAATTGCATGGTAAATTGCATGATTTAGAGCTGAATTTTTACCCTTGTATAATAATAAAGAATAAAGATTGAAAATAATATATTTTTATTTATGACATCCTCCCCCCCCCATACCAAATTCTTGCGCACGCCACTGGCTGTAATTAAAACACGAATGACTGAAGATACTTGAAAATTTCACTGAATGTTTATATTAACATTTTATATATGCGATAAAATTTTGAAAATAATTTGACTCTTTTTGAGCTGTTACGGACATTGTCAGTTTTCAATTTTTAGTTTTTTTCTGTAAATATAAATGAAGTTTAATCTATTGGGCCAAAAAGTGTAAAAAATTAATACAAGGCTCCTGATATATTGTTACAATAGCAGTTGAAAATTTTAAAAATACATAGGCACAATTATTTTTTATAAGCATTTGAAGTTGAAATTTTGACAAAATTTATCAAATTTAAAATTGAATAATTATTTTGTAGTTAAAAATTTTATAAAATGTTCAACTTTTATATCTAAGGATTAAAAATTAAAACAAGATTTCACGTAAATATTTAACACTGTTACCAACAATTCTAAGAAATACATAAGCACAGTTTATTTTTATAGTCATTTTAAGTTCAAAATTGGACGAAATTACATATTAAAAAACCTGGAATAACTATTTTAGTTATTATGTTGTGATTGTATAATATTATTTGTGGGTACTTGAAACTTCTAAAGTATACTATATTATATATCTATGATAGTACCACGGTTTGTTGTTGATGTATAACGCGTTATCTAAGGGATATTGTGATATGATTAATTTGGAATTTATTATTGATACCTATTATAGGTCAATTTTTTTTTAATACTATAGATAAGTATACCTATAATAGGTATGCCTAATACCTAGACTGACAAACCATCTCCGCTCAGAATCGTTTTTCTTATACAGTGATATTATATCATTGAATTCAAATTTAATACTATCCACTATACAGTGACCCACTTGTAACCTACTGTACAGCAAAGCGACATCCACTTACCCAGCTTTTTTTTATTTGACTTAAGCCCGTCAACCATTAGCTGATAATATAAATTATAGAATACCAAACTGTCGCCCGGGAAAAAGTATAGAAATAATAACATTATATGATAAAATACTGGTCCGATGCAGTTTCTCAACAAAACTTGCGGTGATCAACTCTTTTTTTCTTGGCAATCTATAATCCACCAACAACGAAAATCACGCGATTAGGTAAGCCCTTATGCCCAGATAATTCTGAGAGAAATAGAGCTGCAGGCAGTGGCATACAGAACAATTTTTAAGCCATACCTAGGGGTAAAACCAAAAATTAAAGACCCACCTATGCGACCTACCCAAAATATGAAATTTTATGTCACATAACTAACTTTTTATACAGCAAAGAAACAAAGTTATACTTTTCAAATGTATTACACGCCCACCCATTTCAAACT
>NC_042494.1:132132950-132136157 GCF_005508785.2 Acyrthosiphon pisum
CCACAGTTACCTATCAATTATCAGTCGATAACAGGTCCAGTAGAATCACAGAGGAACTAGGTGGTCTGTACTATATTTTGGTTGATTAAATTTAAACTTAATTCGTCTAACCCATTTCCACGGGTTTTAGGCTAGTAAAAGTTCTAAAACTTCATGGCCCGATACCCTATCTGGCATTGTTCGATAATAATAGATAGTCGTAAATCATAATCCACGGGAATCGCCCCCCCCCCCTCACGATTTGTATTTTGTGGCCAATGTAATATAAGATGCCATAAAATACAAACGTTTGAAATTGTTTAAAGAACATTATTATTAATTATTATAAAAAGTATTAACAACTATTAAAACACCGACTGGTGTTAAGGACTCATTGCTTTTTAAATTAAATGGTTAAAATTTTAATTATTTCAATATCTTGATAAATTAGTTACATGTCAACATAAATAAATATATCATGAAGTTGTAGATTATTTGAGTTAACACAATACAATTTGCAGTTATAAATAACTGTTAAATCGGTTATTTGTTTTACACATATGTTTTTATGACAGTTTTCAATATAAAATTACCTAGTTAATTGTTAAATAATTAAATTTTTTTTTTTTTTGCAAAAATGTGGTTTCCTTCATAAAAATTAAAATTGATAACCCACAAAACACACACATAATAATTTATAACTACATAATACTTTAAGTCAATAGGCATTGTCGTTAAAAAACATGCCAGTTTATCATAAAATTGATTAAATAAATTATATTAATTTGTATTAAGTATACAAACTTAATAGTTTTATAAATTATATTCTATTTAAATTATCAACTCCCGTGTATTGCTAAATGGATTTAACATCATTATTTATGAATTATAATAATTATAACCTATTCTTGGATTATAGAACTAGGTTGAACTACAAAGACTTCGGTTTGGCACTTATCAAATTTATTAATTATTTTTCTAAATATAAAATAAATGTCGATTTTATTAACAAGTCAATTTTGAATATTAAGTATCGTGTAACTTATCTCTTTACTAAGTTTTATATGAAAATCTTTTACATAAAATGTATTTAAAAGAATTATATTTAATGATAATTTGTGAAACTTAATTAAACATTATTCATTAGCAGAACTGTGAATTAAAGGCACTTGTATGTTTTTTTTTTTTGATACATCCTATAAAAAATGGATTCGGCTAAAATTTGTTTTGACTTGTTTATAGTTCAAATACGAAAACTTATTCTCCATATTTTTGCATATTTTATATTATTATATGCCCTATATATTGCATGTTTTCATGATTTCTTCTTCGTTATATATTTTTATTTTTTCGGTCTATCCGGTCTAAATTGCCCCAATAAACCTATATCTTATAAAACCAATTATAAAATTATGATTGTTCTGATGTCTACAAATCCGTTATCCGTACATACATTCGTAATAGTTTATAAGAAAAATAAATAGTATGTAAATAAAGAATTTTTTTTTATACCATTTTTAATTATTATTTATTAATTTCAACAGTTGTTTAATAAAGATGTTTTTATGTAGCATTTTTGAATTTTTAGTGCATATTTTTGGATTTTTCAGTGTATGTTTTACATGATATTTTGCCTTTTTTAGTGCATTCGATTCGCAGGTTATTTTTTTCACACAATCACCAAAAAATCCAATATCGGCAAATAAAAATTGAGTAGTTATAAACGTGCCCAATACAATTACTCAATGAACCACCACTTAAAAAGGTAAACATATTATCGGTATATTTTTTGAAATGTTATGATGGACCGTTGGACGACTATTTCTAGTTTTACTCACTTATGTGAAAACGGTATAAATGTGGCGTTTTTATTTAAAAACGAATTCAGACTTAATGAACTTAAACTCTACCTTGAAACAAACCATAAATCTACAAACAGACTTTCATACCGTTTGACAAAATGTTTTTAAATAAATTCGATAAGTAAAAAAGACGCTTATTATCGACCAAAGTCAAGGGGAGTGCCACGATTCTTGGTGGTTCAAAAAGAGGGGGGCACTCAGAAATGTTGAGAGCCACTGATGTATATATATTATATAGAAAACAAACTGCGAGGAGTGCGTATAACATACGTAATATTTACCAATAAAAAAACAAATAAAAAACCACGTCAACAAGACCGGAAGTATCCCCTTGGCGCTAGTGAGTTGCAGTAAATAAAATAACCATCGTATAATACACACATCGAATGACACTATATACGACAGCGCTGTGGTGTCCGTGATTGTCCCGGATGTAGTTTTTGCAATATATGCATTTTCAGTGTTTGGTAGTTAATTTAAAAAAGTAGGCACCTAATACTGTGGTTACATATAAAAAATTGTGAAATTACTTTTGTAATAAAAAAGTAACATGTTCAAAAAAATCCACGTTTTTGTTTAGGAGATTTAATAATTTAATTATTGATTGTGCTGACTTAATTAGGTATATCGACTTTACATTATCATCGAATTCTGGTCAAACGGTCTGGAATTTAAATCTATTTTCAAAAGTACAGTTGCAGTAGTCGTATATACCTAAGCCACTCGATAATTCAATATGCAGTTTTCCCTCGTAGAATATAAATCATAAGAATTTAATATTACCTATAAATGATGATATATTATCACAAACATTACGTTCTGATTTTGGGTGTCATTGAGAAAACGAGTTTTTCATTGAGTTATAATGTATCATAATATATTATATATTATAGTACCTTTGTATAAAATGTAATACAATTACTATTATGTTACTTCAAAAGCACATCAAAGGTAACAATTAACAAGTAACTTACGTCATGTCAATATACTACTTACTACCCAACCCTCGTTTTATAGATAGGATACTGATTAAAAACAGTAATTATAGGTGTTTGAAAATAAAATATCAAGAGGACGCTACACCTGCATTTATTGTCTCTGTCTTACTTGTTATATTAGAGAGACGTGAGCATATTATAGATACTTATGTCCAATTTACTTTTTTTGGGGGTATATCATTGATTCCGGAATATTTAAAAGTGACCTTTTTAGTATGCATTCATGAACGTGCACGCCTCTCATTAAAAATAAATAAATACAAATTATTATTTAATATATTTAATATAATCCGTTATAATTTTTTTTATTTGTATCTGTTAGTTTAAAAACTTATAAAAATAATTATAATAAATGTATAATATGTATA
>NC_042494.1:132141523-132151084 GCF_005508785.2 Acyrthosiphon pisum
GGCGTGCGCACGCGCATCACTTCCATTTGCCGCTCAGCCGTCAACACAAATACGCGATAAACAAGTTTTTTTTAATGATAGACATTAGACTTTAGACGTTTGTTTTTTTTTCCCTGCTCCGACCGTGGGCCAGCTATACCGAAACAAGTGGGTGTCCAATCGAGATAATACCGTTCGAATTATTTACGGTGACTGTTTTGCCGTTTTCGTGTGCATGCGATCGTGTCGTGTCCATGTCAGTGATTTAATTATTAATTTTTGATACCCTGCCCGCAAAGTTGTGTCCCGGTTGGGTTTTCGTTTTTATTTTTGACGATCTTCGGTTCTTCAGCGTGCGTGTCAAACTCTACACGTCCAGAGCCCACAGACTGTCCGGAGAGACCCAGAACGCTGCCCATCTACGACCGGTAAGCACGTCCAAAATGCTTTACACACGAAACACCAATAAGTATTTACAATAATTAATCGCAAAAACCTTCTATGTCGTCGAAGGTGTCCCGAAATATTCGTGTGCAGCTACGAGGACGATGGTGGAATTGATTTTTACCGTGGGCAGCTTGCTAGAATTCCATTTTAGTGTCCCCCCCCACCTACTCTGTGTAATACCCTTAAATGACATGTAGTCTACACTCTTGATGCTACTTATATCGGTGTGTGAGTGTGTGTGTCTGCAATATTAGGTGATTGTGCAGTATTTTTATCGAGATCCTCATCTCTATAAAAGGTAGTTATTAGTTGCTCTTTTAGTCTTGTGCTACCTACTATTAAAAAACGTTATCACTGAATAATGTAACAGTCCAATGATAACTGACACATTCATAGCCAAAAACATAGCATTGATTTAAAACATTGCCGTTGTTCTATAATCTATATATGTATTTATTGTGTATTCAAATAACATTCTTGTACCATTATGTAAGGGCTTGTATCACCTGTTAGAACATACGTTTATGCACATAATTATTTTGTTTTCATGTATAATCTACTTATAAAAAGTGTTAAAAACAATCACAATGTTGTTATTTTATAGAAAACGTCATTATACCAAACATCATGTAAAAATGAATATATAGTTAACTCATCAGAAAATGCCATTTTAATTTTTAATCCTCTTATCAATTCAATGTTTTTCACATTGAGTAATAATTTATTAAGTACTTGTATAAGAACCTAGTAGGTATATTCAAATTTTTTTACATTAAATCAACAATTTTTTATTTTGAATTCAATTTAAAATCAGTGATTATGTATTTTAATTACCTTTTAGATAACACCCAATGTGGTGAATGTTGATACATTTAATTAATAATTTTAGAAATTATATAACTATACTCTGTCCAGCGAGAGAACGCGCTGATTCCGTGCGTCACCTTGCTATTGAAACAGGTTCCCCTATGGCAGGGTGTTGCGTGGGGAACCAGTTTTGGTCGTGCCGCGGCACGTTCTCTCACTGGACAGACCATAGATATTGATAGGTATTGATTAGATATTGATCTAAAAAAATAAGTAATATCAATAAATTCATTAAGGTACCTACATAGATTAGAACTCAATAACATAATATTAATTCTTGAATATGTCCACCAAATCTATTTTTAATTAGAAATATTATAGTTAAATATTATACTATTTTAGTCCCGAGTACCTACTAAATATCTCAATGTTTAACATTTTTTGATAAAGAAAAAAATGTCCATCATACCTGAAATCGACTAGTGATGGATACAATTTGTTTGTATAGGTAATATAGATATAATAAATATCATCTAGATTCTAAGATAGTAGTGTTTTTTTGTGGATCATAGATACTAATAAAAATAATGGAAAAAAATGTAATACCATTGAAAATGACAGTGATTAGGTGATGGGGCGATTCTCCTCCCTTGTGATATATAAATAGTAATAGTTTTTGAAAATCTACCCCTCCTTAAAACAATCCTGAATCCACATACCATTTAAATGTATAAATATTTCAATAAAAAATATAATTATCCTTTCTTTACTCATCATAAGTGTTTTGAAGATGTTGCATTTGCATGTTTTTGTGGCTTACTAGTTTATTGCTCTGTACCTACCTAGGTTATAAAGATTTGGTGATTTTTTTAGCACATAATAAAAACATACTTCATACATTTTTCGAGTATATTTATTATCTAATGATTAGGGTGCAATCAAAGGTGCAATTTAAATAAATGCTCTAAAAAGTGCATAATTAATAAACACTTGCATATTTAATAAGAGCATTAAGTTCCAATCCCTTTGTTCTCGTTGTATACATCTATATATATTCATCTGGATATTATTAGTCAAATTAAATCAATAATTGATTACATTTAATGGTTCTTAACGAAGTTATTAAATATTTAGTTACTCAATACATTTTCTGCTGCCGATCATAATTGAATATTTTTAATTTTTAAAAAATATCTATATTTGGAAAAAAATTAATTGAAACCCATATCAAAATGTATTGATCAACCATATTAATAAAGAATAAATTCTGAAATTGTATTTTGTTAAAGTATACTGTCTTTAGGAACTATTATTTCAACTATTATACAATTCTTTTAAGTATTATATTTACTATTATTTTTGAATAAGGTGCAAACATTTTTTGTGACTGTTCATATATATTTCTACATATATTTAAACTTTGGCATGTATTTCTAAAGTCTTAAAATACCATCAGACTGGTGGCCAATTGGGATTTGGGCAAATAATCATTTCCAGGTCATCTGGCCTTCCTTCCACATCAAAGTGCCTTCCAAACAAAATGTTTTATTTTACCTTCATTAATCATTGGTGCTTTAAAGTATTAATTTGTGCATAATAGTTTAAAGAAGCTTAAAATTATTATTTTTATTAGTTCCAAAGTTGTTAAATAATAAAATAAGTATATTAATTAACAGTTTAATTTAGTTTACATGTTTCTTTTTTAGTAAATCATAGATACATACATTTTATTTTTTGGTATTATTGAGTAGGAGAAAATCAGCTTGTCATGCCTCTTTGTTGACCTCGTTGTATTGTTAGAAGGTTACATGAAATCACAGTACAATACTACAATCTAACAGGTTAAGTAGCATTACACATTTTTTCAAAAGTAATTTCATGGTAATTAATGTACATAATACTTAACCTAAACAGTAGTTACATTTCATATTGTTGGTAAGTACCAACTTATGAATTTAAAGTTGAATTAGGGGTGTTACTTGATATACAAAAGAATAACAACAATTTAGTGGTTATTATCATCACTGTCATCAATATTTCATCTTTTATTAGCGTTCTTCAAGTAAAATAATAAAATATTTTTTTTTTCAACATTTTGACAAAATTATTTAGTAAAAATAGTATTCATATAAGTTATTACTTATCAATAATACAAAAAAAAATTATTATATTAATAGGTATAATATTAGGTATTAGGTACATTATTAATTGATATTTGTATTGTATTTCAATATAGGTATATTATGCCAAAAATTATTTCTTAATTTTATTGACTTAATCTACTGAATCATACTGTAATATACATACAACTTTACCTATTTATTTTATTAGTACTTTAAAAAAAATAAAATAAACTTTTCAGCACTAAATATTTTTTTTAATAAAAATGATAAAAATTTAAATTGTTTTATTGTTGGTTCCAATAATATACTCTCAAAAGTTTACTACATACAGTAAATCTTAATATCTTATCATAATTAATATAAACAAAAACTAATGCTAGTAGAAAAATATACAGTACATTTTAATATCTTATCATTAGGTATTTATGTAAACAAAAAATATCCATCATAATCTTGTTTTAAATATTATATTTTCCAACTTTATAAATGAGTATAAAAATATTTTTTAGCTATTTATATTTTATTTGCAATATATTTTAGTATTTTAGGTACATACCTACCTATGGTTACTATTTAATTTAATAACATGGAATAATTATTTAAAATCATTATTTCATTTTTGCAGACATTATGGCAGAAGTTCAAGATGCTACTAATGTTGGTAAACCAGTACCAATAGTTTTGGCTGAAGAAGATCATCAGTTCGTACTCGATGAAGAAGCTCTTGAAAGTATTCTTTTGAAGGATGATATTAAAGATCGAAATGTTGTTGTGGTGTCTGTTGCTGGATCTTACCGAAAAGGGAAATCATTTTTAATGGATTTTGTTCTCCGATACATGAAAGCCACAGTAAATAAACCTAAAAAATAATTACTAATTTTAAACATTATAATATCATTAATAAATTATAATATTATAGTATCATTTAAACCTAATAAATGAAGATGCACATTGGATTGGTTCAGATGATAAGCCATTGGATGGCTTTTCCTGGCGTGGCGGATCTGATAGAGATACTACAGGTATTCTTATGTGGTCTGAAGTATTTAAAGCCACTTTAAACGATGGTGAAAAAGTAGCTATCGTACTACTAGATACCCAAGGTACATTTGATAGTGAAAGTACAGTCAAAGATTGTGCCACAGTCTTTGCATTAAGCACTCTGCTTAGCTCAATCCAAATATATAACCTAAAATTTAATATACAAGAAGATGATTTACAACATCTACAAGTAATTGTTTTTTTGTTTTATGTTATTTCAGTTCACTTTCCTAATTTTGACAAACTTTTTTTTTAGCTGTTCACTGAATATGGTCGTTTAGCACTTGAAGATTCTGGTACAAAACCATTCCAGAAATTACAATTCTTGGTTAGAGACTGGAGTTTTCCATATGAAGCTGAATATGGTGCAGAAGGCGGGAAAAAAATATTAGACAAAAGACTGCAAATATCGGACAAACAACACCCTGAACATCAGTCTCTAAGAAAACACATTAAATCGTGTTTTTCTGATATTGGTTGTTATTTAATGCCTCACCCTGGTCTAAATGTTGCTACTAATCCCAACTTTGATGGAAAACTATCTGGTAATAAAAATTGCAACTAAAATAACATTTAATGAAATAAAATATTATTTTTTTATCAATATTATTGTTTAGATATTGAACCAGAGTTTAAAAAAAACCTTATAACTCTAATACCGATGTTGTTAAGTCCAAACCAGTTAATTTTAAAAGAAATTGGTGGACAAAAAATAAAAGCAAAAGAGTTGGTCCATTATTTCAAAGCATATATTAAACTGTGTACTGGAGCAGAACTTCCAGAACCAAAATCTATGTTTGATGTAAGTTTAAGTAAATGCCTATAAAAAGTAAGATAAAAAACCATAATTGTAATAATTTTATGTTAGACCACAGCTGAAGCTAACAATTTATCCGCTGTCGCATCTGCTCGAGAAGTGTATCGCTCTATGATGGATACTATTTGTGGTGGTAACAGACCATATTTAAATTCTAACTCACTAGACGTTGAACACTTTAAAAACAAAGATATTGCAATAGAACAATTCATCGCTAAAAGAAAAATGGGTGGTGATGAATTTTCGGAATCTTACAAATTTAAATTAGAAAATGTAAGACAATATAATTTATTATTGTACATTATACACTATTTATAAGTTATTACTTTATATCATTAAACTTATAAATCCTAAATAATTTTTAGGATATCGATGAAGACTTCTTAAAATTTAAATCACAAAATGAAAGCAAGAACGTATTTAAATCTGCACGTACACCAGCAGTATTCTTTTCAGTTGCAGTTGTTTGTTATTTCATATCTGGATTATTTAACTTCTTTGGAATATACTCTGTAGCCAGTGGTATTAACTTAATAATGGGTCTTGCTCTTCTAATTCTTATATTATGGTCATATATAAGGCAAGTATATTAATTATTTAAATATTTATTATTTGTAGCTTAAAAAATGTGTACTTATTAGGTGTTTTCAATTAATATTTAATACCCAGACAAAATGTATCGTACATTTTATTTAAATGAATTCAAAATTGTGTCCTTCAGCTTATATACAGTGGTTTCGAAATTTTTGAAAACATCTTTGAATTTGAGCCAAAGCTTTTTATAGCTTTTAGTTTTTAATTCTTCCCGTTGAATTATGAATGGTCTGATTATAATCCTCGAATATGACAATTAAACTTAGGTTTTGACTTCATATCTATATATCCATGTTTTAGCACCCGTAATAATTAATTTTATTATATTTGGGTCTCAAATTCAAATTTTCATTTCCAAACACTTCAACGCAATTTTGGTATTTAATTTTTGGACACCACTTTCATACTCAATTCATCTGTTAAAATTGAATGACAAGAACCAATTATTTGCCAACTTAATGAACTACTTTTCTGACAGTTAACCTTTGATCAGTCAATAGTTACAGTCTTATAAAACAAGTTTAAAAAGCTAACTTATCAAGTCAAAAGTTTCCGTAGATTATTATCGATTTTAAACAAAATTATTATATAGGTGTAGTACCTTAATATCATGAAACTGGTTTTATAAAATACTTCTAACTTTAAATACAATCTGTCTACAACTGGTTTGAGAAAATAACATTTAATGTTTACCAAAATACTGGAAGTTATGTCTAGATTATTTTGGTACTGATAAAGTTTGTTTGTAAACATTTTAGTATTCATTGAACATATCCTGTCTAACTTACTTTATCCATACAATTTTTACCTATTGTTTAAAGAAAGAATGTGAAAGAAGAATAATTAATCAATGCTTGTGATTCATGAATTTTAATATTTTGTTGAGTCTTTATTACCACTCATGCTTATAGTATTAAAATAAATATTTTTAATTTTGTATTCTATACAGGTATAGTGGAGTACATAGTGAACTAGGATCAACTATTGATGATGCTGCTAATATTATGTGGGACAATGTTAGTATTTCTATTAATCATTTAAACATATATTATCGTTGTTAATTATTTGAAATTTTTTTAGTTTTTGAAGCCAACCTATGAAATTTTTCTTCAAAAAGGTTTAGAACAGGCCACTAACCAAGCTATCAACATAGCGGTGAATAACACAACATCTCCTATTACTGGTGTTCAGTCGCCATTTGTAAAAAGGCCAATGCAAAGGATGAATTCCCATATCGAGATGAATGACAGGTTTAAACAGACATGATATAATATTGCCTCGTGGCGTTAAGTCGTATCATAAATGGCACACATATGTCAACTTTCTGTGATTATATATATTATTTTTTTTTTATATATATATAAAATGTTATACCTATCTACTTGTATGTTAAATTCATTATGTTTATCATCATTTTTAAATGTTAATGTGTATTAATAGTTAATACTATTTATTGTGTTGAATACATAAATATTGTTTCATTATTTTTCAAGCAAATAATACATTTTGTTTCAAGGAAATTTCTACCCTAGATCTATTTTAACAATACAAAAAATAGTAACACTTTTATTACGTAACATCTAGTTTTAATTATTTTATTAAAACATTTTGTATCATTTAATAGACATATTCAATTCAACAATCATTTTTATATTATCTGATCTTGATAATTTTTAATTAGCAAATCCCATTTTAGTCTTCCAAATATATTTTAATTGTCATTTTTCTTAGATAAATTGCTCAAATCACAGGGATTAGAACCAAGCCGTAAAATTTCTTATACTCAGCTATATTAATTTTGTTTTAATATTTTTATTAACATACGGCTTATTGTTAGGTCCGTTATGCCTTAATCGCCAATAATGTATTCGCAATAATAATAATTAATAACTAATGAAATAAAATAGAATAAAATTTAATTAAGTTATTGTATTTCCGATTTTTAATTTATGTTAATAATGGATTATACTATTGTTTTATATAAAAAAACATTAAACGCAACGGTTTATTGGTAAAGAATTATAATATATTAATTAATTTCATTGCCTAAATATATGTAAATCAATAACCATTTTACTATGGATTTAAGATTAAATTGTATGTACATAAATATTACTATTTTAAGTGCCATGGATGTTAAGTTAAGTACGGGACTGTTATTTTTTTCTGGATTTATGTTATAGCAAAAAATAATATTAAAAACAAGGGTTATATTATTTATTTTTGTAATATTCATAATCATATTTGAGCGAATGGTATTTTATTGTATGTAAAAATAGAGCAATCAAAATTAAGATATTTGTTCCAATATAATGTGAGTGTGCAACTTTAATTTTATGTGAGTACAAGTTGTATGTTAAAAATACCAGATGTTTTGTATTTAGAATATTACATTTTTAGTGTCAGACACTGATTGTCAATGTTTTGGGTGTTTAGGTTGTTGTGTTCATAATTTTATGATTAAATGTATGTTCTATATTTTTAATGAAGCATATTTTGTACTTTATGAGTTATTATATATAGTTATTAATATTGTGAATTTTGTCAATCAAGCACTTAACCTAAACCCAAAATATCTATTTTTAACCAGTTCCTTTTAAATAACATGAACTATAATCTGTTCCAACATATTATATTAACATTGTTTTTTTCAACCTATAGGTAGCTTAAATCAACTACAAAATGTTGATGTAAGTATCTACTTGATTAATCATCTAATTTAAGCTCAAACTCTATAGAAAAAAGTTTTCTATACTTTTATTTAATTTATTTTAGCAGAACCTGGATGGTAGATAAAAGCAATTTAGTTCTAATTTTTTATAACAACTTAATAGCCAATTTTATTTTCAAAGTATGCAACAACCTCCTTCTTAATCGCCTCTCTAGTTATCTTATTTATATTATGTACCATATGCTCTTATATCACGTTATAATGTACCTATTTTTAAATAAAGTTTGCTACAACAACAAAAGTTGAGTCTGTTGATATTTTATTAATTCGACAGTAGCTACTAGTGAGTTTGCAGGGTCGTTTCTACCCTATTTTTATTATTAGTTTTCAAAAGCGCCGGGAAAAACAAAAAAAAAAAATAAGGAAAAACGGTTTTTGACAAAATTAATTTTGGTTTTTGCCTTTTTGGTGTAACACTAAAACAAATGATGGTAGATACATACATTTTCACTGAATGTTTATATTAGAATTTTCAAAATATTTTGGATTGTTTTGAGATGTTATTATACGGTCATTTTCAGTTTCCAAATTTTTTAGTTTTTTTTCTATAAGTGTCAATAAAATTGTATTCGTTAGATAAAAAAGCTTCACACTTTAATACAAGGCTCCTAGTAAATTGTTACAATGGTAGTTAAAAAATATTAAAAATACATGATCACAATTTTTTTTTATATAAGTATTTGAAGTTCGAATTTTGACAAAATACGTAAAAATCAAGAAAATGTGCAAATTATTTTGTGTTAGAAATTCATAAAAAAATGTTCTTTTTAAATCAAAGATTTGAAAATTTAATACAACATTCCTCATGTTAATTATTTTATCAAAAAAAAAATCTCTACTGGAAAGTCAAATTAAATTTTTATGAGCATTTGAAATTCAAATTTTTACAACATCGGATTCACTCTGTAATTTAAAAACGAATAACTGGATACTTAACATTTCACTGAATTTTTATATTCCTGTTTTCTATACGCCATGAAATGATGAATATTATATTTACTCTTTTTATAGCTGGTTTACGG